>NC_056748.1:901213009-901303009 GCF_019279795.1 Protopterus annectens
GATAGTAACTCCTTGTGCAGAATTTCTTTACCTGGCAATTCATTAGGAAGGCAAACAGATCCATGTCCGGGCTCCACTATTTCTTTATCATTCTCAATATTTGAGGATTCAATTCCCATTCGTGGGGATCCATGATATTTCTGCTTAAGTCATCTGCCAGTGTGTTTCTCTCTCCTGGCAGGAATTGTGCTTGTAGATGAACTTGATTGTTTATAGCAGTGTTCCACAAGGTCATGGCTTGTCTGCAGAGGGGGTAGGAGTGAGTTCCCCCTTGTTTGTTTATGTACCACATAACTGTGGTGTTATCTGTCTTTAGTAGCAGTTGTCCTGGATGCAACAGGTCTTTGAAAGCTATAAGGGCATTTTGTACAGCTAGCATCTCTTTTTGATTGATGTGAAGACACCTTTGTTCTGCGGACCACTTGCCCTGAATACATTTTCCTGCCATGTGTGCTCCCCAGGCATAATCAGATACATCTGTTGTCAGCGTTTGCCTGGCTGTGGGTTGAGTGAAAGGCTGTCCCTTGAGGTGACTAGCTTGAGCCCACCATCAAAACTCCTGTTGAAGGCAAGGTATTAGTGGTATAAGTTTCCAAACTTTGACAGTGTAGAAACCATACATTCTTTAGGTACCATTGTAGTTTCCTCATATGCAGTCTGGCGTATGGAATTAGTAGTATGCAAGATACCATGAAGCCCAAGGCCTGCAGAATTTTTCTTGCAGGGAGCTGGGTCTTTGTTGCCATCAATTGAAAGTATTGAGTCAGTTGTCCTTGTTTGTCTGGCGTGAGATAAGCCATCTGGGCCGTTGTTTTAAGCTGACACCCAGGAATATTATCTCTTGCGAGGGCACTAGTTTTGAATTCTTTTCGTTTACTGTGTACCCCAGGCAACTTACTTTTTTTTACTAACGCCAGATGCTGTAGAAGAATGTCCTTGCTCTCTGCTTGAATCAGGCAGTCGTCCAGGTATGGGTAAATTTGAATTCCTTTGTCTGCAAAATGCAATTACTGGTGCCAGGCACGTTGTGAAGACCCTGGGCGCAGTAGATAATCCAAAGGGCAGTGCAGAGAATTGATAGTGCATTGGACCAGCTAAGAACCGAAGGTATATTCTGCAGTTTTGTCTGATATGGACATGCAGGTATGCCTCCTTGAGGTTCAAAGTCACGAGCCAAGTTTGCTTGCCAACATGGGAAAAAGCTGCAGTAATGTCAACATTTTGAATTTCGGAACATCCAGGTAAGTGTTTAGTGAGGAAAGATCCAGAATGGGCCTCCAGGCTTAGTCTTTCCTTGGAACCAGAAAGAGTCTTGAGTAAAATCCTTGCCCTTGTTCCTGTGGTGGTACCTTTTGAATAGCTCCCATGTTCATGAGTGCCATAATTTGTTTTTGGGTCTCTGCCCGCCCATTGATTTAGTGGTAGATTTGGCATTCCTTTTAATCTTGGCAGAGTGTGAAAGTGGAACCTGTAACCTTTTGAAATATTGAGAACCCATTTGTCTTGGGTGATGGTATGCCAATTGTGATAAAAAAAAGTGCCAGTTTTCCTCCCAAAGGGGCTGCCAAGAGTGAGTTGTTTGGCAGCTGGAGTGGTAAGTCATTGGGGCTGTTTTTTATATGGTTGGTGCCCATCTTCCCCTTCTTTCTGGCCTGATGAACCCCATTGTCGAGGCCTTTAAGGATCTTGTGATTGACCTCTACCCTCTTGGCAGTCTGCATCTGCCCCTTTGAGGTCTGTCATTAACTGGAAAGGACCAATTCTTTGTTGGCCAGTTTCTACTAAATCGAGGAGGCTAAACCTGTAAGAAATCCTTCACTGTTTGCATAGATTTTGCCTCATCTTCCATTTTCTTTAATACCTCTTCTGCCTTAACTCCAAATAAAACATCCTGCTGTAAAGGTGCATCCAGTAATTTAGTTTTAACCTGATCCGGTAACGTATATTTTAACCATGCATGTCTTGTAATGACAGAGCCTGTAACTGCTGCTCTGCATGAGGCCTCCAAAGAATCAAAACCACATTGCAAAGTATGCTTTCCCACTTGTTCAGCGGCATGCAATAAATCCTGCATTTCTTTACAATTAGGAGGATCTGTATCCGGAAACATTTTGTTTCAACTGAGACATCAAAAATTGCTGATATTGTAGCATGTGAAACTGGCAATTTAAGGCTCTCATTGCTAAAGTTGCAGACGTATATACTTTCTTTCCCCCTCTGTCTAGTGCTCTGGAATCTGTCAGAGGGAACAGAGTTCTTTGCTGACGAGGCCTTAACCCCTTTGGGTCCCTGAGAAATAGTTTCAGGATCAGCAACAGGGCTTTTATACAGAAATTTGAGAGAGTCAGGGACTTTAATATCTGTCCGGTTTAAGTGGAGCTGGAGGTAAGTAATCAGGATTTAAGCTGGATTCAGTGTACACATCATCCACAATATCTAGCACTGGCGAAATAGCCAGGGGTCTGTGTTAAGGTAATAGGAAGTCTGAGCCTTTTCTTGGATTCTGAATAATCCTGGCTTTCCCAATGGAAATGCTCCCTCATGGTATTTAAGGTTTCCCCAAAGGAGTAGTCCTGAGGCGGAGAGGCTGATGGAATAGATTCCTCAGTAACAGAATCCTCATAAGAGGGTAGAGTATACCACGTCTGAGGATGAATCTGAGGAAATGGACCCCTGGTCGGATGAATCAAAATCTGCATCCATCAGAGTGATTAGGTCTTTGGCCATTTTGAGCATTTGTTTCTTAGGCATGGTGGCCTGTCCTGGAGAATGCTGTACTTGCTTCTTAGTTTTTAAAGGAGGCTTTGACTTAGAAGAGAGTTTAATGCTTAGCTGAGTAGGTCTGAAGACACCCTCTGAAGCTGCGGGTAGCTCAGGTACTCCGCATCCCTCTGCAGGATTGGTTTCAGTCTGCTAAAAAGCTAGTGCGTCCGAAGTCCCAGCCATCTCCATGTGGGGGTCGGGGGCGGCCTGTGGTTCTGCAGAAGCGGTAGTCAGGGGCTGCGAATGCACCTCACTGAAAACCGGAAAACCGGTGATTGGCCTAGAAGAGGCTTAGTCAGTTTTGGGCCTTGATGCCTGTGTCCTTGTCTTTGTGCTTTTTATGAATACCGGTCGTTGGAAGTTCTGACGGCATGGTATAATTAAATTTTCTGCCAAAGTAATGTCAGGCAAAATCAGACGTTTAATAGTGCGCTTGTTAAACCTAGCACAAAACAGACCACCAGTAACGTTGTGGTCTGGGCCTAGGTATGGGATACAATAAGAATGGAAATCCTTATGAGGTATTTGCTTCCCACAAGAAATACAGTTAACTTACTGACATCGACCTGAGGCAAGAAAAAGTTACCCCAACGGGGTACTTAGCTTTGTAGAAGACTTCGGTTCTGGATTCGGAATGAAAATCTCAGGAGTAGGCCGACCGGCACTTGCAAACTGCTTTTGCTTCGGGCACCACGCGGCAAGAAAGACTGAAGAAAATGGTGTCGGCTGCATCTTCTATACCTCTGTCGCACTGACGTCAGGGAGGAGGCAACAGCAACTAACGCTGGACCAAGACTTTGGAACTCAAGCCGGCTGGGTAACAGCCTGACGGAAGGATAACCTAAGTGTAATGACTGCAGCAGTGTCACAAGATGGAACATCTGTCTGGGAAGCTGAATCATGCGCTTATTTAAGGGTGAGTTTGGTTGCATGAAAACTGAAGAAACAGACTTTCAGATGAGATTACATCAGCAATACTCTTACTCATATCTGCAAAGGTTATAAGCAAAGAAATGTGGCCACGTGAACCTGAATTTTCTGTCCTTAAAGTTACAGTAAAAAGTTATGCACTTAATAGAACATTCCATCTGAGTAGGTAACTTCATCTGTCAGCAACCTGTGGGTATCAGATCCGAATCGGATCAGAGCCGGCAGCTTTATTCAGCTAAGATCCGAGCTCCAAGCTCCTCTCTTACCCATAACCCCCTGCCATACTCTTCAGTCCTCAGAGTTTGCTTAGTGTTATAACCTACTACAATCAAGATAAACTAAACTTCCTAACCCAATGTTATCTGGTACAGAGAACACAAGATCCTAAAGAGACGAGCTACAGGTTAGGGGGACGGAGGGGGGGTTGGTTGCTGACAACTTTCCATCTGAGTAGGTAACTTCATTTATGTTAAGTACATAACTTCTTTATCTTAAGTAATTAACTTCATTTGTTCATCAACCTGTGGGACAGAGTCCCCAGCTACCTAAACTTGGGAGGTCCTCATGGAAGAATATTCCTGAGCACTGCAGAGCCGAAGGACACCCTTCCTCTGGAAATGAAATCCAGCTTGTAATGTGTAATAAAGGTATGGGATGAAGCCCAACTGGCTGCAGAACAAATATCCAAGGACACCCTGGACCAAAAGGCAGCAGAAGTTGAAATCGATAGAGTAGAATGGGTGCGAATTCCAACAGGTTCTGGTCGGCCAGAAATCAAAGGCAAGAAGTATACATTGTGAAATCTATCTGGACAATGTAGCTTTTGACACAGGTTTACCCAAAAAGTGTTTCGCAAAGGATACAAGGAGTTGCTCAGATTTTCTATGACCAGCAGTCCTGTGTAAATAGAACCTCAGATGTCTGTGCACATATAAAAAGAGTGTAATTTGTATTCACCTTTGTTTTGATAATTTGGGGAAAAACACTGGCAAATTGATAGACTAATGTTGGACTCAAGTGACTTTAGGTAAGGAGGGGGGATTGGTCCTGAGGGAACTATCTTTATGGAAGACCTAATATGGAGGTTTGGCGCAAAGGGCTTGAAGCTCTGAAACCCTTCTGGTCGAAGTGATGGCAATGAGAAAGGCAGTCTTCCAACAGAAGTATTTAAGATCCACCAAAGCTGCAGGTTCAAAGGGGGGGGGGCAGTAAGAGCCTGAAGGACAAGGGTTAAATCCCACGGAGGGACTGCATCCTTCACAGGAAGCTTTAACAGGAAAGTACCCTTGACAGTTTTGCAGATCTTGGAAGAAGCTAATGAACACAGATCACTTCCCACATGAAAGTGTGAAATTGCTGCTAATTGGACTTTGACGGTGGAGGAGCTGACACCTTGATCGAATAAGTGCGACAAAAACTAATACAGCTGGCATCGGGACTGTAAAGGGGACCATATGTTTATGTTCTGCCCAGATCGAAAAATGTTTCCATTTGTTCTTCTAGACCTTCCTGGTAGGTTTATGAGCGGCTACTAGAATAGCTTTGACAGAAGAGGAGATACCGGGAGTCCTAGCTATGATTGGAACTGGTTCAACCAAGCTGTGAGCTTGAGATTGTCCAGGTTTCGAGTTGTCAGTTCCAGGGGGTGAGAAATCAGATCTGGAGTGGGATCCAGAATCCATGGAGGATTGACCAGATGAGACCATAGGCAAGGGAACCAGGTTTGACTAGGCCAGAATGGGGATATGAGGATCACACTGCTCCTCAACCGACGAGCTTTCTGCAAGAATCTTACCATGAGGGAAAAGGTGGTTAAGCATAAAGTAGACCGGATGGCCAAGCATGGACTAGAGCGTCTCTGGGGGATTCCCCTGGTGGGGAAGTAGAGCGAAGAACTCTCTGCACTTTGCGTTCGAAGGAGACACGAAAAGATCGCAGCAAGGTTGACCCAACTTGAGGAAGATCTGCTTCGCTACTCTCTGGTTCAGACACCACTCGTAAGGTGAAAGGATGGTTAGACTCGGCTCGTCTGCCAAAATGTTGGACCGACCCGGAATGTGCGTTGCTATGAGAAAGCAGTTGGAGATCGCACATTCCCAAACTCTCATGGCCTCTCAACAGCGGATAGGATCTGGTTCCCCAGTTTGTTATACCAGACTACAGACATGTCTGATTGAATCGCAATAGTCCCAGAGGGAAGAAGCGCTTGGAGTGCTTGCAATGCTAACAGTACTGCCCTCATCTCTAGGACACTTATGTGCAACATGTTCTTTGAGTGTCCACGTGCCTTGGACAGTTCTGCCCATGCAGTGCCCCACCCGAGGCGAGAAGAGTCCATGGTCACAGTGGCTTGGGGTGGGGTAATAGAAAAAAGGACACCCTTCCCGGAGATCCGAGGATTGGATCCACCAGAGTAGGGACCTCCTGCAAACATTGCTGAGTGGAATAGTCATACTTAGCGGATGTTGCAGGATAGACCATTGGACCTGCAATGTCCATTGCAGGATCATGTTTAGACGAGCGAATGGTGAAAGATTGATGGCAGCCGCCATGGAACCTAGTGCCCTCAGGATCAATTCGGCTGGGGGGGGGGGGGGGGGCTCGTGGATTGTAGGAGAACCATCACATGGAATGTCAAGGTTTGAAGCCTGTCCAGAGTTAGAAAGGCCCTCAAGAGGTTTGTATCTATCCTGGCTCCTATGAAATCTAAGGTCCGAGTTGGCTGAAGGGAGGATTTCTTAAGATTGATAGAAATTCCCAGATGAGAGGCCAAGTGAAGGAAGCAATTCCTGGCTGAACAGAGGAGATGCCTGTTGGGGGCGGTCAGGAGCCATTCTAGGTACGGAAAGACTTGTATCCCCTGAAGCCTCAGGTGGGCAGCTACAACTGCCATCACTTTGGTGAACACCCAGGGGGCTGTGGTGAGACCAAAGGGAAGGACCCTGAACAGATGGTGACTGGCTCCCAGCCGGAAGCGGAGAAACCTCCTGGATAGTCTGTTCATTAAAATGTGGTAGTACGCATCCTTGAGGTCTACAGAGCACATCCAGTCGTTCTTCTGTAGGTGTGGGAGAATGGATTGGTGACCATCCAGAATTTTTTCTGTGGCGACCGCTAGGTTCAGAAGGGACAGGTAGAGGACTGGTTTTAAGTCCCCCGTCTTTTTTGGCACCAAAAAGTACCTTGAGTAGAAGCCTGATCCGGACTTGTCTTGGTGGATGGGCTGGATTGCTCTTTTTTGTAGCAGCTGCTGCCTCCCTTTGACTGGGTAAGACATCGGGGAGGCTCTGGGGTCTGAGAGGACGATTCAGAAAAGGGAGTGTAACCTCTGGATACGATTCTAAGCACCCAGCGATCCGTTGTAATGGACTCCCTAACTGCTAGGTGCCTCGAGAAGCACCCCCCGGCTACCTCCAGAGTGGAGCAGTCGGGTAACCCCTCAGGGTTGCTGCGCGGGCCGATCCGAAAAGGGTTCTCAACCCGAAATTCTTCAGACCCCCTCTGCCTCTGTGCCGGTGTCCACCCTGTCCTCTGCCTCTGAAGGACGAGGGGCCCGGAGCAAAACAGAACTGTTGAGACTTCTGGAACCACACCTTTTGTCCCCTTTGGTTCCTGGAGAAGGACCTTTGGGAAGCCGAGAAGCTGATTCCGACGGCAGACGTCTTCCCGTCTTTCTCGCTTTGGACCACCATGTCGCGGACGATCTTGCCAAACAGCGAAGAGCAGTCAAAAGGGGCACTTGTGAAGGACGCCTTGAAGGGTTCTGCCAAGTCGCAGAGGTGGAGACAGGCATGCCGCCATAAGACAATGACCGCCCCACTAGCTCTAGTGGCTCCTTCCATGGCATGGGAAAGGAGACTCAGAAGTGTTCGAAATGGACTTGAGGGTGGCCATTCTGGCGAATACTTTCTTATCCTCAGCAGACATGGACTCTGGGGGCGACCCTGCGTATTCCTTGATAAGATCCCGCTGGAGTCGTATGACATGTGCCATGTAGTTCAGCGACCTTACAGAGAAGGTGGCTTAAGCAAACTTTCGCTTCCGTTTACAGTCATCGATCAGCGATCAGCTAAACCAAGAGTTTATGGGGGGACCAGATTCTTTAAGACTTGAATGCAAGGAGTTGATGTGGAAACTTAAGTTGGAAGCTTACCATTTACCTGGACTTAATGTGCTTTCCATCAGTTGCTTCCTCAAATTGAGAAGCCTAGTGAGGTGAAGCCCCCTAGAGTGACTTAGTGCCATCTGGGAACATATTTTTGGGTTTTACCATTTTTTTTAATTTTTATTTTATTTCTGTGTTCACCACTTGTTTATATTAATGTTTATATTAACACTTGTGGGAATATTTGTCCGCTTTTATACTTATTTTTAAAATACATCATAATTTTTGAGGCCATTGACACATTTGATTAGTATTTATATGCAATTATGGTGGCTTTAAAATTCAATATTTGGAGCATCATAGCTTTACCAGCATTGATGGCAGGTATGAGTAGCAGATACCAAGTTGTTGAACATTTTGGCCACTATAGTTAAAAATTTCAAAGTGTAATTATTTGCTTTTTAAAGGGAAGCCGCTAGGGGGCGTACTTGAGTGGGTAGTGATATATTTATAGCGAGACAAATGTGTGGTGCAGTTTGTTTTTCTGAGGAAGTTGGTGCAGAGCGCCGACGAAAAGCTTGTTTTTAAGCTTAATAAAATTTCAATTTGTTTTTTTCATTTATTGGCGTTCTTGTTTACAACATAACCTGTGGATTATAAAGAACTTTGCACACATCTATCTGAATCCAGGAGTTTAAAGGCGCTGGACCTGCAAGGGTGGTTTTTACCAGTTTGTTTTTTTGAATTTTTAGAAGGTTTATGTCTTCCACCATGCAGGAAGCCAGTGGCACTTCAGACCCAGGTGACTTAACTATACTTATTAACCTCCTAAGAAAGTGGTTCATCTTTTACAGTGAATTGATGGGCTTTCACAAAGCGGTTCTTTGAGTCCAACAGTGCACCCCTCCAGTGGATTACCAACAGAATCTCCAGCTTTACCACCAGCTAGTGGAACCGGAACAGACTCGAGAGTTGTTACCATCGGCAACAAAGCTTTACATAATACCGATAGCAGCGGTAAGCCTAAGGGCATTTTGGGAGGCCATACAAGTTCAGGTGAGAATATTGGAGCCTCTCCAGCTATTCTCGGTGAAATGGAGGCACCAAGGAGGGGCTATGTTGAATTAAACTTGAACAATTGGGTGAATCTCCCCTTCAGTTTTCCAACTGGGGAAGACATCGGCAATATTGATATCCAAGCTGAAGGATTGTCCGATTTACCTACTAAGCTCAACGATTTCGACCAAAAATTACTGAGGTTAAGGAAGTTACAACTTGAGGTATCCTACTTTGAGGAATGCCGATGTGCAAAGATTGTTCCGAAGGAGCTTCGCTCGTGGCAATAACCTACAGGTTTGGAAGATGGGTCGAAATTCCACCTTCACCTCCTGGCACTTTTTGATAGATATGGGAATTAATTGATCAACTTAATCTGCACCCACTATCAGGAAGTTATTAACCATGGAACTTTCCAACTTAGATAATGAAATTAAATCAGATACTCATTTTTTCAGATATAGTTATGAATACGAAAGAGTCTTTACCAGTATCGACCAACACATTTCTAAGACCACTATAAAACTAAACTAAAAAAACTCCAGAGGGACATAAAAGCCTATAGAGAGGGGGTAGCCCACCCTAAACCCCCTAAATCTCAACGGAATTTTCTAGGGAACAGCAGAACCACCATGGGGTTGCTATCTGGCCCAGAGACCATTGACCAACCTATGCACACCTGCGAACCAGAGAATGGAACCCCATTGAGGCGAACAAACCAGAGAATTTCAACAGAATGTGTTATGAGTACTGGGCCGGGCACGAGCCAGGAAGAGCAGACTTCACAATTATGACGAAAATTTTCAAGTCTGAGCCTCATCCCCCAGCCACAGTCAGGTCGGATGACAAGGAACAAATACAAAACCAGGAGGAATTGAGATCATGGTCTAGCTATTCCTTTAGTATCCCCAACGCAACCTTTGGAAATACTTTACAATACGGGTAAAGACTTTAAAATTTACAATTTTTCACAGTTTGTTTTTTCTCAACCTTTGGTGGATGTTTTGGCTAAAGGATTAACTTTTGTACCCTCCTGTAGAGCTGGTGTTGGGAGGACTATATTGGACCTGAAACTTTGTGAGAAAGATGAACCTGTCACTCTTGGGTGATTCCCAAAAATACAAAAACCCTTACCAAATACCAAGTACTTTCTATCCGCCATTACTCCCAGCTGTCGTAATTTTCGAATTGTGTGATCTTGGCATCCGCCACCTCCACAATTCAAGGTGCCAGGCTCATTTTAATATTACTAAGGAGGATTGCCTTCTTAGAGGCATTCAGGTTTGCATCAGTTAGACTTATGCAACCCGACAAGGGAGGGGGATTGGTGGTTATAGATATGAATGACTAATGACAGGATGATGGCTATCCTATCTTCAGATACTTAACAGGAGGTTTCTAAGAATGAATTGAATCTTAGCTTGTGCCACATCTGTTAATTTTTTGAGGAGATGTTAATCAATGGCGTTATGGATGTGGACTATGATCCACCTAGGCGGCAACTGGTCAGTGCCAGAAAAAGCATCACGTATGCAGCGGCCAAGGTGGTGGACGAGATTCTCAAGACGTATGTGGACAGAGTTCAATACATTGAGATTCTTGGGCATTTTTGGAAAAGTGGGTTCTGCTCCATTTAATGCTGATTGTATTCTCTTGCCCATTGACGTTGTTGACCTGTACTCATTATCCCCCATTTGGAGGCGATTGAGTGGATCCAATTGGAAATGGTTTTTCACTGCAGAAGTTACGATGGTAAGTTAACTATTGGAGGTTATTCTTACCAGCAACTTTTTTTACATTCAATAACTGGTGGTTCCACCAATTGATTGGGGTCCCTATGGGATAGCCTTGTGGAGCCAATGTGGCCAATTTAGTTATGGCCCACTGGGAGGGGGTGTTTGTTTTATCTAATTTGGTCCAAGAGAAAGTAGCGTTATACACTAGGTTTTTGGATGACATTTTTGTCATCTTCAATGGTACTCTAGATGATAACTTGGTGTCGTTTAACGGCTCCACAGAATTTTTGAAATTCACATCTGAGTTTGCCATTGACAAGATTACCTACTTGGACGTGGAACTAGAGAAAGACAGGAGCCTAAATTGCTTCGTGGCCAGCATACATCGGAAGCCGACCTTCTCGAATTCTTATCTACATTTTGACAGTGAACACCCATTACACCAAGAGAGGGCTATCGTGAAAGGCCAATTTGTTCGAGCAGCCCGTATGACATCAGAAGCTAAGAAATTTCACGAGGAGTGCAAGTTCATCTTTGGCATGTTCGTCAGCAGAGGGTACCCCGCCGATTTTGTTGCAGAATTGAGTTTGGAAGTGCAGGGGAAGAGGACCAATGGCCACTTCCGCCCCATTTTGGGGAATATGGAGGATGGGTCTTTAGGTTTACCTCGCCTTGCCAGTGAGTCTGATACTTTCAAATGTACTTTTGTAATTTCATTCAACTTGGATGCAATGGACATGGTGTCCATTATAAAGAAAAATTGGCCCTTATTAACAGAGTCAATAGGAACATTTGGACTATTATTGCCCCCTAAAGTTACTTTCAGGAGGGGCCTTATCAAAAACATCCGGGAGTCCAAATGTGCTGGTGCCTTCCCCAGATCTGTTATGTTCAAATGTAACATGTGCAGGTACTGCAGACACAGCAAAGCAAGTTCAGCTTTTTCCATCAGGGATAAGTAGTATCTCATACAAGGAAGATTCAATTGTGCCAGTAATCGGGTGGTATATTTAGCCCAGTGTTCGGCCTGCCCAGGTTTCTACATCGGCAAGACTGATAGGAAACTACAGGAACGAGTATACGAGCACTTGTACGCCATCAGGAAGGGGAAGGTCGACAACGCTCTGGCCAAACATATATTAGATAATCCAGGTCACGAATTTTCGTTTACAGTCATCGATCAGCTAAACCAAGAGTTTATGGGGGGGACCAGATTCTTTAAGACTTGAATGCAAGGAGTTGATGTGGCAACTTAAGTTGGAAGCTTACCATTTACCTGGACTTAACAATATGCTTTCCATCAGTTGCTTCCTCAAATTGAGAAGCCTAGCGAGGTGAAGCCCCCTGGAGTGACTTAGTGCCATCTGGGAACATAATTTTGTTTACCATTTTTTATTTTTATTTTATTTCTGCGTTCACCACTTAGTTTATATTAATGTTCATGTTAACATGTGTGGGAATTTTTTTCCACTTTTATACTTATTTTTAAAATGCATCATAATTTTTCTTGTGGCCATTGACACATTGGATTAGTATTTATATGCAATTATGGTGGCTTTAAAATTCAATATTTGGAGCATCATAGGTTTACCAGCATTGATGGCAGGTATGAGTAGTAGATACCAAATTGAACATCTTGGCCGCTTTAGTAAAAAATTTCAAATTGTAATTATGTGCTTTTTAAAGGGGAGCCACTAGGGAGCGCATTTGAGTGGAGTAGTGATATATTTAGTGAGACAAATGTGTGGTGCAGTTTATCTGAGGAAGTTGGTGCACAGCGCCGACGAAAAGCTTGTTTTTAAGATTAATAAAATTTGTTTTTTTTTTTTTGTTTGTTGGCGTTCTTGTTTACAACAACCTGTGGATTATAAAGAACTTTGCACACATCTATCTGAATCCAGGAGTTTAAAGGTGCTGGACTTGCAAAGGTGTTTTTTTCACCAGTTTTTTGCTTTTTGAATTTTTAGAAAACTTTCTTATCCTCAGCAGACATGGACTCTGGGGGCGACCCGGCGTATTCCTTGATAAGATCCTGCTGGAGTCGTATGACATGTGCCATGTAGTTCAGAGACCTTACAGAGAAGGTGGCTGAAGCAAACATCCGCTTCCCTATGTGGTCCATCGTCCAAGACTCCTTGTCGGGAGGATGGACCAAGGAACTCTCCTGGGCAAGTTCCTTCTTGGTGGCAGCCGCCACCAACATGGCATCTACTGGAGCACCCTTTCTCCAAATCGTTCTGCCTGTGGGTGGGTTAATTTTGTCAGGTCTCCTTGGTATGGGCTCCACAGTGTCTGGTTCCTTCCATGCCCTGGTAGTAATAAGATCTACCAGGGGATCGGCAGGAGGGGACACCCAAAAGGTAGATGGGCCTGCATCAAACTCCACCAGAAACAGACTCATCGGAGGAAGGCTTTTGGGTTGACCACCCCTCTCTAATACGAAGCATTTCTATAATGTCTCCGAAGGAGAATTCCTCAGGGGGTGACCTTGGGGAACCTTCCCATTCCTTTAAGTCAGTGTCCTCTGTCAGAGACTCAGGTGAGTCCAAGTGCCTCCTCTTGCACTTAGGTTTGTGAGGAACCTCCTCGGAGGGGCTGTTAGAGGATGCCTCACCAACCACATCCTGTTCCTCTAAGGGAACCATCTGGGACGTAGGCGCAGGCTGTCCCTGGGGCCGGGTGATGGAAGGTAGGCCTGTCTGAGAGGGAGTGATGGGTGGAACCACAGCAGAAGCCTGGGGCCTCGAGTCCCTTGGCAAAACCATCTCCACAACATCGAACGCCCAAGGAGAACTGCTCTCTCTAAGCTCCGAGAGCAGCCCCTTCAGATCAGAGGTGCGGACCGGAGCTGGCGCCAATGCATTCGGATCCGAAGGGCCAGTGTGCTCGGACTGAGATGGAGCTGAAGACACTAACGCCTCTGGATCCAAAGCTCAGCTCACGGCTCAGAGCTCAGATCTGAAAACGGACCCAATAAGCTAGAGGGTACTGTCAGAGCCTAAGGGAGTACAATCTGCGCAGAGCCTCCCCCGGCTCCGATGCTGCCTGGATCAGACTGCTCCGAACCCCGGAATTGGGTCAGAGAAGGGGCAATCAGGGTGAAAAAGGGGGTCGAGCCCGAGGCAGGATCACTCCCATCTGCAGTTGGGCCTGGAGAAACCTACGCATCATCCGGTCCATATCTGCATCCGACAAGCTTCTTTTAGACCTTGACGAGGCCAAAGAGGCAGGCCTGGAGTGACGCCTCGAAGGCGACCAGGTCTCCTCCTCCGGCCCCAAAGAAAAATGGGGAGAATGGAGCCAGGAAGGAGAAGGGCCGGAGGCCCTAGGAGAGACTAGCTGCTTCGCTGGCAGAGCCGAAGAGGAAGCTTCGGCTCACCGCTTGTGGTGCCTGTCCTTTTTTCTCTCCCTCCTAGATTCCCTCTCCTCCTGAGCCTCGGTGGGAGGGTGAGTCCTGGCCAGTGAAGCAGGGATGGCGGGTGGAACCGCTGTGGTAGCAGCAGGTGCCGCCAAGGGAGAAGAGGATGAAGCAGAGTCGGGGGGCAGAAGTCCTGCCAGAATCTGATTCTACGACCTATCCCTCAAAGCCCTGGGGTTGAAGGCTGCACAGATGGTGCACCCTGAAGAAAGGTGGTCAACCCCAAGGCAGGTAACACAAGAAAGGTGGTCAAGCCCAAGGCAGGTAACAGTGTGGCCATCCGCAGGGGATAGCTTATGGTCACACAGTGCATTTAGAGAATAAAGTTTTAGGGGCCTCTGCCATAATTGTAAAAAGGGCCTAACCCAAACGCACCTTCACACACACGGGAAGAGGGAGACTAGTAAACCGAGAAAATAAAGATTTAACACACAAACTTGGCTAAAACTACAAAAAGGAACACTCACTCGTTAACGGTTAAACTAAAACTAGGTAAAAAAGAGGAAATTTTCTTCAAAAACTCACGAAACCCTACGCCTGGAACACGTTCTAGTTGCTTGAATAAGCAGTGGCAAACTAGATCTGAGGAGGATGGCAGGGGGTTATGGGTAAGAGGGAGGAGCTTGGAACTCAGATCTTAGCTGAATAAAGCTGCCGGCTTGGATCAGATACCCACAGGTTGATTAACAAATGAAGTTAACTACTTGAGATGTATACTTTCCCCATACTTGCCAAAAGCTCATAGTATAATGGAGCTGGGTCAGAGTGGCTTAGAATTGGACTTTTTGGGCCAAAGAAAACACCAGAGGATATGGAAGTGTTACAGAAGAGGAATTTGTGAGCCTGAGGAGATTTAAAAAGCCTGCTGCTTTTGGGTGCAGTAGTAAATCAAGTGGAGAAAGCAACTCTGAAAAGATTTTCCACGGCAACAATGACAGCAGAAATGGTAAGATGTTTGACTACCCACCTGAAGTTCATTATACCTCTGTTGAATCTGAACCTTCCTTCTTTCGATTGTCAGAATGAAAGACCTCTTCCAATAGATAAGGACACCTCTAGAGGAGAATCCAATAACATTCTCCAAAGTCCGTAAGCTGGACAGTATACCTGTGAAGCCTAGCCCAGGTCCTTTTCTGCCTCGTGACAGGAAATCACTAAGGGGGAGAGACCTTTCTTTTTAAATGGAAAGCAAGAGAAAACCAATGATCAGGTATCAAAAAAAAGGTGAACCATTGTTTATAGGACACAGTACAAGGTGGAGAAACGTTTGTCGTTTTGAAGTACATAAAGTTAAAGGCCTCAGAAGTGTCACTCAACCATTGCTACCTCCTCCCTAACCAACAAATGAGGGAGGGATTCAGTCCAGTACTTCCAAAAGGGCAAGACAGGATCTCGCTTCTCTGCTGTAGCCATTATGTCTGGTCAAGGTCATGGAGAATGAACCATACTCCTGACCCTTAGCAGCATCCCTCAGAGCAGCAGCAGAATGGTCAAGAGTGTCCAAGATGGTCAAAGGACTTAGAGCCACAGTGGAGTCTCGGACTATCTCAAGTCTTTTCTGAAAGAGAACAGGGACATCCAGGAAAATCCTGCGAGTATCCAAAAGGACCAAGGGCCATCAGTCACGGATTTGATTAAAACGTTATGGCCATTAAGAAGATTTGATGATTTTTGTGGGGTAAATAAAAATGTCAGGAGGGGATATATAGAACCTCACTGACAAAAGGCTGCATGGGAATCAAGTAGTCTTCCACAAATACGTTCTCTCAAAAACACAGGAAAAGAAAAGTTTACTTCCTTTTGGAATAAAAATGTGAGAAAGTCCTATAGGGGTACCCGTTTAAAAGTTAAAGACTACCTCCACAACCAAGTATGCAGCAAAGGCAGAGTCAAATACTCGGACAAGAAAGCTGTACCAGCAGAATGTGTGTTAAGAAGCTAGTTTTAAAAAATATACCTTGTTCAGGTTACCCATTAAGTTAGCTTATTAGTACAAAAAAAAATGCCAAATTACACCACAGCTTTCAATTAAAATGGAAAGGAACTGGATCCCAAGTTAAAGATCATGTTATTCATTAGCATGACTTCCCAAGTGCAGCATCACAAAACTGTAAATAGTGTAAATTGTATATAGTTTACAAGTCTCACCATCCCCCTCTGGACACCTGACACTACTGCATACCAAATCATATACAGAATGCAGACAAAATTCTGTTTTGGAAAGATCTCCCCCTACAATTTTATTCTCACAACCAGGGAAACTAACAGATTGAATATAAAGCGAGTGTAAATATTCCATAAAGTTATCTATATGGTGAATACTTATGTTGTATTGTATTTTCTTTCTACGTCCACTGTATTGTTAGATTGTTACTACAAGCTACTCTTTTTTAGCAGTGAAAATTAATAAAAATTTTGAAAAAAGAAAGAGGCAGGATATGGGGTAGCCAGTTCAATTCTGCTTGTATGTAACCTGAAGAAAGAATTTCAGTCTTTAATGGCAATCCCAAGCCATTTGATTACAGAATGCTGAGAGCAGACTGCCAGCTCTCGCAGGTTTATTTTTCCACTTTCTTCTGGGAAACCAGAAGCAATGTACAGTGATAACTTGTGTACTGCCCACAACATAAGCAGCCATTTGTTTAGCGTTGGAGTAGGTGGTGTGGCTTAAACAGCAAGTTCAGTTACATAGGTTTACCCCGGGTATCACTTCTGTGTCACTGTTAGACAGAGGCACAGTATACTAACCTCGAAAAAGGACATAGCAAAATAAATTTAAAATGGGTGGCGAAAGCCAAACACATTCTGGCTAGGCTTATAAATGCCCTAGGGCAGATAACCTATGAGCCTATTATTGTGGCCATTTGCCTTTGGCAATCGCACAAGACAGACTGCCAGAAGCAGCTGTTTTGTGCGTGTTGTTGGTCTGTGGAAGAATGAGGGGGTAGTTGCTTATAAAAAAAATAAAATGATCGACTGGGGAAGGGATTGTGCATGTCCGAGCAGCAAGTGGAATTACATTAAAGTGGCCACATTTGACACTAATCAATGTTAATCACAAGGCAACTCACTAGATCTGTCTTATGGGAGACATGGAAGCAGGCCATCTATGAAAGTACATAATCATTCACTGATTCATAGGTCTTTTCTAGATGCAGCATGTATGTTTATGAGCAAAAACTTCAAATTACTTATCAAGGACACCATATTGATGTGATTGTGCAGGTGAAAACTTATGTACAAACATAATAGCTATGCCAGCAATGTGAAAAATCAGATACAGCATGCATACTAAATATTCACACGTAAGATGGCTCTCTTTTGGGGTACAAAAGGTGCTGTGTATGAGAACGCACAGGCCAGTTACATTGTCAAATCACCATTGAAAGCAACAGAAAAACTTAATGGTTGCCACACTCTAATTTCTAATATCTTCCCAGAGGGAAAAAGTACAGAATCTGGCATGAGTGCATATATGTATGTATAACCTTGAGAAACTCTCTGTAATACTTCAGAGATGTGGTCCTATATTGCTAGGAAACAGCAGTAACAATGTAGCCACTGTTAGCTATTTGGGTAGTTAATTTTTTCACATTCAACTCCAACATGCATGGTTTACATTTTCAGGCCGACAAACATAGCATCCATTAAAGTTATTCGTTCTCATGAAACGAGAAAGAATAATGCTCAGTAATATTTTCTGCAATTTTATTATGTTGCAATAAATTAAGATTTAGTCTGACAAACAGTACAGATAGTATTAAAAGCACAAAAATGGTAAAATAAAAATTAAATATACAAGTATTTTACAATGTATATAAACATATGTATATTTATAATATATAAAATGTGTACATGTATTTTACATATCAGGGAGTAATAGTTTAGAGAGTGTGGTACAATGGGATGTGCAAATCTGCCCTTTCCCCAATGTCATGCGATCTCAGAATAGTTGCATGCAAATTGTACAGGGTGTGGGGGGTGCAGGCCCCTTGTGAAAATTTTTATTTTATTTTATTTGTGGCCTGTACAGCCTTTTTAAATAGATTCTTTTTAATGCTCATGGGTGAACCTTACACTCATTCCATGCTCAGTAATAAAAGCAGAAGCACATGCGGGCCAAATACAAACAAGACTGAAAAAGTACAGTTGTGTACACTTACCATAAATCTAGATGATAGACTGTTGGTTATTGCATTTGGGTTATCTGCTTGCAGTAGCCCTCAGTCGGCCTGATTAACAAAGTATTGGGTCCTGTGTTGGTTGCTGTCCCTTCCATGACGTCAGGGGTATAAAACATGCAGCAGACGCCATTACATCAGTTTTTCTTGCCACAGATGTCAGATGGCCCCCTAATGGGAAGCAATTAAATCTATAAATGCAAGGATATACTTCCAACAAAAAAAGCAAATACACCAAAAAGCTTCTAGAGCATAGTAAGTGAGAGTAGAGGTATAGCCAAAAGGAAGGGGGCTAGAGGGAGGGTAACCAAGATTGCAACAGAGAATACATAACATCTACATTTATGGTACGTGTACACAACTGTACTATGTTCTTCGTGTTTCACTGTTGCAGTCATTACATTTGGGTAGATTCCCAAAGCTACGGTTGGGAGGAGGAATTTTAAAAGAATTAGGACCAGCTATAAGGCCCTGCAAGACTGCAGTGGCAAAACCAGCCATGGATTTAGAGAAAATTGGCAAATGATAATGCTTGGTGAAAAGTACAGAACTCTAGGTAGCAGCTTCTAGGATGCCTCTAGTAGGGACGCCCCTGAGAAAGGCTGTAGAGGTAGATGCAGCCCTGGGTGAATGGGGTCCGAAGCCCTGTGGGATAGGTTTTCCATGGTGATTATAGCAGAAATGAATGCAGTGGCTTATCCATTTTGAAATTTTTTTTTTAAATAGCTTTCCCCTCTGTCCCTGCAGCAAATGCCACCAGCAGTTCAGATTTCCTTTGAGGTTTAGTCCTGTCCAAGTAGAATCTAAGCTGTCTGTGCACATCTAGAGTGCAATATCCGTTCCCCTTTCTTCTGTGGGCTAGGAAAGAAGGTAGGCAAATGAATAGACTGATTAAGAGCCACACTGGATACCACCTTGGGCATGGAGGGATTTGTTCTGAGGGACACCCTGTCCACATGACACATCATGAAAGGTTCTACTGCCATAAGGGCCTGTAATTCGGATACCCTTCTTGCAGAAGTGATTGCTAAAAGAAAACCTGTTTTTCAGGAAAGACATTTTAAATCTACAGTAGCAGCTGGCTCAAAAGGAGGGAGAGAGTTTCTCCAAGACAAAGTTAAGATCCCAGGCTGGAGGTGCTCTCCTGGGTGGCCTTAAATGTTAGGCTCCTCTGAGGAACTGCTTGAGCAGTAGGTGAGAGAAGAGGGGAGGCTCTGTGCTATAATGAGCTGAAATGGATGAGGCATGAATTTTGGAGGAAAAACATGCCCTTATGAAGCATCTCAGTCAAGTATTGTAGAATCTGAGATAAATTGAGCACTGCTGTATTCATTCCTTGAGATTGGTTCAGGGCACAGTATCTTACATTTTGTAGCATAAGATTTTCTAGTACTTTGCCTCCTTGCCTCTAAAATGATATCAATCACTGATTTACTGAGAGATGGTAAAGGAGAGATTAGATAATTAGCCAGGCTGCTAGGTTCAGGGTTTGAGGCGGAGGGTGCAGAAACTGGTTCTCCTGCCGAGACACCAGGGAAGGAGTTGAGGCAGGTGCCATGGAGCAAAGCGTGACACTGCACAAGAGTGGGTACCAGTGTTGGCAAGACAGTCTGGTGCAATTAAAATTGTCCTTGGCTTGTCCTGTTTGATCTTTAGTAGTACCTTGGAGAGCAGAGGAGGAAAGGCATAAACGGATAGGTTTTTGCAGCTGAAGGATAGAGCATCCACTTTCCAAGCTAGCTTGTGGGGAATCCTTGTGCAAAATTTGTCCAGTTGATTGTTCTGGGGGAGGCAAACGGGTCTATATCTGGGCTCCCCCATTTACTTGTCAACATGTTGAAAATCCTTGGTTCCAGTTTCCACTCATGCGAGTCCATGAGATTGCTGCTTAGTCAGTCTGCCAGTGTATTTAGTTTTCCTGGCAGGAATTGAGCTTGTAGATTAACTTGGTAGCTCAAGGCCATGTTCCACAATGCCATGGCTAGTTTGCAGAGGGGGTAAGAATGTGTACCCTGCTGCTTGATTTTGTACCACAACAGTAGTGTTGTCCATCTTTACCATTAGCTGTCTGGTAAGAATGTGGTCCCTGAAGGCTGTCAGAGCATTCTGTACAGCTAACATTTCCTTTTGATTTTTGTGCAGGTGCATTTGACTTGAGTTCTATTTGCTCTGAATGCACTTCCCTGCCAGGTGAGCCTCCCATGCATAGTCTGAGGAGTCCCTTAATATTTGGACAGCAGGGAGTAATGTGAATGGTAGTTCCCTGTTTTGGTGATAAGCCTCTGCCAACAAAAGGAACTCTAGGCGTAGGCAATGTATGATAGGGATCCTTGCTTCTAGATCCTGTGAATGTTGACACCATAGGCTTTTGAGATATCACTGTAGTTTCCTCATATGCAGCCTTACATATGGAATTTGAAGAACACAGGAGGCGATGAACCCCAAGGCTTGCAGTATTTGCCTTGCAGATAGCTGGGTTTGTGGCCACTTGTTTGAGGGAAGTCAAATGAATCTTTCTCTGGCGTGAGGAAAGCCATCGGGGAAGCTGTATTCAAGCTTGCTCCCAGGAATATAATTTGACAGGGTAACAGGATTTCTTTTCGTTTACGGTGAACCCCAGACAAGTCAGTACCTTTTGAACAAAGGCTAGATGAGTCAAGAGAATGTCCTTCCTTTCTGCCTGAATTAGACAATTGTCCAGTTACGGGTATATTTGAATATTTCTTTGCCTGCAAAATGCAAGGGCTGGAGCTAGACACTTTGTGAAAACCCCGGGCGCAGTAGATAAGCCAAAGGGCAGTGCAGAGAACTGATAGTGCATGTAGCCTGTTTTAAAGTGTGGGTATCTCCTGCAAGACTCCCTGGATAGGGATGTGCAGGTATGCTTCTTTTAAGTAGTGTTGCCCACCATGCATCCTTGCCTAGCATAGGAAGCAGCTGAAGAATCAGCATTTTGAAATTTGAAATCAACAGAAAGGTGTTTAGAATAGAAAGGTCCAGAAAAGGAAGCCATGTATTGCCTTTTCTGGGTACCAGGAAAAGTCTCGAATAAAAACCTTGTCACTTTTCCCTCTTCTGGTACTAAATGAATAGCCCGTTAGAGAGAGTACTTTATTTTAGGCCTCTGCCCAATATGGGGGTAGATCTGGCCACCCGCTTGATGTTGGTAACGTGTGGAAATGAAATCTGTATCCTTGGGACACTATTTAAAACCCATTTGCCCTGGGTAATGAGTTCCCAGTTTTTGGCCTGCAGACCAATCTTTCCACCTAAAGGAGCATTCAGTTGGGAAGTGCTTGGAAGTTTTAAAAAAAACATAATTGAGACAGTTTTCCATAGGGGAGAGTCTTACTACTACCAGGTTTGGGTGCGGAAACCCCTGAATGCCTAGTCCTGCGTTGTCCCTTGGGACTGAAACCTGGGGTTTCTGCTGTCTGGGTTTGGCTTGAGAATACCTGGAAGGGGCAGGAAAGGACCAATTTTTAGAGGGCCAGTGCCTACTAAATCTAGGAGGCTGAACTTGTAAGAAATCAACAGTTTGCATAGATTTAGCTTTATCTTCCATCTTTTCAAGAACTTAGTCAGCCTTGTTGCCAAACGGGCGGTCCTGATGTAAGGGAGCATCGAACAATTTAGCTTTAACATGATCAGGCAACGATTGCTCCTTAAGCCAAGCCGAGCACAGACCCAGTAACAGATGCCCTGCAAGAGGCCTCTAAAGAAACAAATCCACATTGCAAAGTATGTTTTCCAACCTGTTCAGCAGAATGCATTAAATCCTGTAATTCTTTATTTTCAGCACAGTCAGGAATTAACACTTTCTGTTCAAGCAATCCAATAACATGTTGTTGATACTTAAACATGAAACTGGCAGTTTGAAGCCTTAATGGCCAAGGTTGCAGAAGTGTAAACTTTCTTACCCCATCTATCCAGCACCCTGGAGTCTCTATCAGAGGGAGTAGGATTTTTAGCAGTAGAAGCCTTAATGCCCTTGGGTCCCTGTGAAATAGACTCTGGATCCACAATAGAATTTTTAAAAAGGAACTTGAGAATAAGGAACCCTGTAATATCCATCAGGTTTTCTGTGAGCAGGAGGCAAAGAATCAGGGGACAAACTAGATTATGAAAAAGCAACAATGATGTTTAGTACAGGAGGTATAGCTAAAGGCCTATGCTGAGGCATGAGTAAGAAATCCCTAAGCCTATTTTTTTAATCAGAAAATCCTGGCTTTCCCAGTGGAAATCCTCCCTTAGAGTACATAAGGTTTCACCAAAAGAAAAATCCTCTGGAGGGGAAGCAGAGGGAATAGAGTCCTCTGCATCAGAATCCTCATAAGTAGACAAGGGCAAATCCAGATCAGAAGAATCAGAAAAATCAGAATCCTGTTCAGAAGATTCATAAACAACTTCAGTCCTAGGTATCTTAGAATGGGGAGGTTGGCTTCCCCTGATTAGAGTTATAACATCTTCAGCCATTATTTGTTTTTTAGGCATAGAGGCCGGAGCATGCGGCCTGGGCATCTTTTTTCGGCATGGTTCGAGATTATGCCTAAATGAAGGAGACTGTTTAATATGCAAGTCCATAAGCCTGAATACACACAGAAGCCGGTGCCTGCACAGCAGCTCTGGACCCATCCAAGGTAGAGATATCCACAGGTTCCACAACTGGAGCATCTCACAGCATACCGGACTCCGAATGGGTCTCAGTAGAGGCCTGCAAGTCAAAAGTAGCAGTTATCAGGGGCTGCGAAAGCACCTCAGAGTACCGGCAAACTGGCAACTGGCTTAGAAGCATTGTCGGCAGCTTTGGACCTTGGTGGCCTGCCTTTATCTTTGCGTTTTTTCGGAATACTGGTAGTCAGATGGCTAACCTACGACACTTCTAGATAATTAAACAGAGAACCGAAATATTCAGAGGCAAAAATACACAGACGACGGATAGTGCGCTGATTAAATAAAGCACAACACCAAC
This sequence comes from Protopterus annectens, assembly GCF_019279795.1. Taxonomy (NCBI): domain Eukaryota; kingdom Metazoa; phylum Chordata; order Ceratodontiformes; family Protopteridae; genus Protopterus; species Protopterus annectens. Next base: position 901,236,171 of record NC_056748.1, read on the forward strand.
AGCAAGTTACTTCGTGGTCAGGGTCTAGGCAAAGAATACAATATGAATGAAAATCTTTGAGAGGCATTTGCTTTCCACAAGTAATGCAATTATTAACTTTTACTGACATCGGTAAGTAGCAAGAGAAAGTTTCCTCAATGGGATACTTAACTTTAGTTGAAGACTTCGGTTCTGAAACTCAAAAACGAATATTTCAGGAGTCAGCCGACCAGCACTTGCAAACTGCTTCTGCTTTGGGCACCACACGTCAAGAAAGACTGATGTAATGGTGTTGGCTGCATGTTTTATACACCTGACATCATGGAAGAAGGGACAGCAACTGACGTAGGACCTACGACTGTTAATGAGGCTGACTGAAGGCTACTGCAAGCCAATAACCCAAATGTAATGACTGCAACAGTGAAAAACTAAGAACATCCTTTGGGTATTATTTATTAAGTATAATGTTATGTAATCATAATGTTCCATGTGTTGTCAATTTTCATTCTTCCTCAACACATGGGTTTGAAGACTACTCAGCCACTTTTTACAGCTTGTGGATATGAGCTCCTCCCTTACCAATAACACTCAAGATTTGAGGCAAGGTAGGGGACTAGTTTGCTGATCTTTTGAGCTTTTTTTTTTTTTTGAAAATCATATGAGCAACCAATAACTGGAGCTCAAAAGCTGAAAAGTACAGTTGTGTACACTTGCCATAAATGTAGATTTTATTTATTTTATTTATTTATTATTTGTTGACCGGGAATGTCCGACTAGGTTCCACAGAGCCTGTTTTCAGCGGAGGCCCGGGGAGAAACGCTCCAAATACATGTCTTTGGAATGTGGGAGGAAACCGGAGTACCCGGAGGAAACCCACGCGAACACAGGGAGAACATGCAAACTCCACACAGAAGGCACCCCAGCCGAGAATCGAACCGGAGAACCTCTTGCTGTGAGGCGACAACGTTAACCGCTGCACCACTATGCCGCCCTAGATGTTAGAGAGTATTCATTGTTGCAGTCATCACCTGTGGGTTATCCCTGCTGTGGTAGCCCTCGGACGGCCCAAATGCCAGAGTGTTTTTCGGCATCGGCTGCAGTCACTTACTACTGACGTCAGGTAATCAAGTGCTATAAAGCAAGACAGCCAATGCCATTACATCAGATTGTCTTACAGTAACCTTTCAGGAGCCCAAGGTAATATGGCGAAGTGGTCCTGGCTGCTATAAGCCACCATAAGAAGCTTGTGTGTCCCTAAGGAAATATAATACAACAGGGAAGGAAGAGGGTAACCAGGACTGTAACAGTGAGTACACTCAAACATCTACACTTATGGTAAGTGTACACAACTGTACTATGTTCTTAGTGTTTCACTTTTGCAGTCATCACCTGTAGGAGGATTCCCAGAGCTGAGGAGAGGGGAAGGATAAGATGAGACCTAGGCATTGGGTAAGAATGCCCAGCAGAACGGCAGAGGCAAAGAGAGAAAAGCCTTAGAGAAAAGAGGTAGGTGGCAATGCTTTTTAAAAGTATGGACAGAGGTCCAGGTGGCAGCTTCCAAGATGTCCCTGGTGGGAACTCCTCTGAAAAATGCTGTGGAAGTGGAGGCTGGGTATGAATAAACTTAGGGGGTGGTTTCCCCATGCAATCTGTAGCAGAAATGGATACAGTGTGATATCCCATTTGGACATGGTTTGCTTGGAAATTGGCTTCCCCTCTGCCCCTGGGACAAAGCAGACAAGCAGTTGGTCTTTTTTCCTAAAGAGTTTAGTATGGTCCAGCTAGTATCAGAGTTGTCTGTGCACAACTAGTGAGTGCAGAATGGTTTCCCCCTTGTTTTGAGGGTTAGGGAAGAAGGTGGGTAGCTGTATGGCCTGGTTGAGTCACATTAGATACCACCTTGAGCATAAAGTAAGGGTTAGTCCTCAGGGAGACCCAGAGTGCATGGAAAACGAAGGTCTCAATGGCTAACAATGCCTGAAGTTCCGAAACCCTTCTAACCTGAGGTGATAGCTAGTAGGAAAGCAGTCTTCCAGGAAAGATATTTCAGTTCTACTGAAGCAGCAAGTTCGAAGGGTGGTACGGTTAGTTTTTCCTGAACAATTCAGGTCCCAGGCTGGCATGGGTGACCTTCTGGGAGGTCTGATATTAGAAACCCCTCTGTGGAATTGTTTAATCAAAGGATGTGAGAACAGGGGCTGGTCTATAACGAAATGAGCTGAAATGGCTGAGGCATGGATTTTAATAGAAGAGAAGAGGCCACTATTAACGCTGCTAGATAGTCCAGGATAAGGGGGATAGAAGGTTGAGAGAACTGCCCCCTCTGGACTGGCTCCAGGAGCAGAATCTTTTCCATTTCCCTGCATAAGATTTTCTGGTGCTGGGCCTTCCGGCCTCTGAGAATGTCTAGGACCCGTTTGCTTAACAGGGGCCCTTTGTTAGCTTTTAGAGTATTAGCTGTGCTAACAGTTTGAGAGTCTGCAAGTCTGGGTGCATCACCCCCCCCCCCCCAACCTGAGTCAAGAGGTCTGAGATCCAGAGAAGCTGCCTGGAAGGATGTGATGTCAAGCTGATCAAAAGGGGTACCAATGCTGCCTGGGCCGATCTGGAGCAATGAGGATGGCCATTGGTCCCTCCTTTATTTTGATCAGTACCTTATGAATAAGAGGCAGAGGAGGGAATGCGTACACAAGAGTGTTCCAGGGGAAGGTCAAGGCATCCATCATTCAAGCTAGGTGGTGATACTTCCTGGTACAGATTTATTTTTTAACTGTACAGATTTGTTTTTTTAACTGGTGGCTGAACTGCTAAGAAAAGAGATTCACCTCCGGAGTTCCCCACTCTTACGTGACTTGTAAAAAAGACTTTTCTGTGGAGCTGCCATTCATGGCGGGGGGTGTCCAGTAACTTTCTGCTTAAATGGTCTGCCAGTGTGTTGTTGATCCCTGGTAGGTATTGGGCTATTAGGTGCAATCTCCAAGGAGGAGGCAGTCAGCCAGAGGTTCATGGCTAGCCGGCAGAGAGGGTAAGATTGGGTCCCTCCCAGTTTGTTGATATACCACATTACACTGGTGTTGCCTGTTTTGATAAGCAGAACCAATGGCCAGAGATGGGGTTTGAAGGATGTGGGAGCCTTTTGCACTTCCATCATTTTCTTCTGGTTGATGTGCAAGGGCATGTGCTGAGCATCCCAAAGGCCTGGGGTGCACCTGCCTGCTAGGTGAGCACCCCAAGCAATGTCTGAAGTGTTGGTGATACTGGTCTGCCCGGTAGGGATGAGGATGAAGTAAAGACCCGTGCTCTTAACAGACCCCTGCCCACCAACAAAACTTGGCCCTTACACAGGGGATCAGAGGGAGAGGATGTATCTAAAGGTTGCGAGTGCCGACACCAAAGGATCTTGATACCACTGAAGTTCTCATGTGAAGCCTGGCCAGAGGAATTAGGATGTAACATGCCATGTACCCCAAAGCCTGCAGGAACTGCCTTACCATGAAGTGCCTTCTGGAAGTCAGCTGGGTAAAGTACAGCGGCATGAAGCTCTGCTTTTCTGGGGATAGGAAGACCATTTGGGATGCTGTGTCCAGCTGTGCTCCAAAGAACATGATCCTCATGGAGGATGTTTGATTCGATTTCTTCTTGTTGATGGTGAACCCTAAGGATGTTAAGGATTTGACAATGACAAGGTCCTGGAGCAGCTTTTCTTTGTACTCTGCCTGAATGTGGCAATCGTCCAGATAAGAGTAAATCTGTACATTTCTGTCTGAAAAATGCTATGGCTGGGGCTAAGCATTTGGTGAATACCCTGGGAGCAGCAAAAAAGCTGAAGGGTAGCACAGAACTGAAAGTGTTGCGAGCTTGCTCTGAAGGACTCCCTCATTGGGGATGTGGAGGTAGGCATCTTTTAGGTCTAGGGTCACTAACCAGGCATTTTGTCAGCATAGGCAGCAGCTTCTGCAAAGTCACCATTTTGAATTTGGGACCACCAAAAAGGTGATCAGAATGGATACATCCAGGATGGGGTGCCAAGTGCACTCTTTCATGGGAAGAAGCAATAGTCTGGAATAAAAGCCATTGCCTGTTTGATCTGTGGAACAGGTTCTACTGCCCCCTGGGATATGAGAGTTTGGACTTGTTTCAATGCCTCTGCCCATTGATTTAGAGGCAAGTCCTGGTACCCTCTTGGAATTGGGAGTTCGTTGAAAGAGAAATTGTATCCCTGAAACATGATCTTTAAGACCTATTGGTCCTCTGTTACAGAAACAGAATTTTCTTTGCATAGGAAGAGCCTTCCTTCTAGATTATGGCGAGTGAAAAGGGGGCAGAAGGGGAAGAGCGAGTCATTGAGAGATTTTGCCATATAAGGATGGCTTAGAACTCCCTGCCTTTGGGACTGAAGTGGTCCAATGTTTGGTTCTCTACTGTCCCTGGGATAGGAGGCCTGGGTGGTGTGTCCCTGCAGGGCTTACCTGGCCCCTGTCTGCTAGGTGCAGGAAAGGACCAGTGCTTAAAGGGAAAATTCCTACTGAACCTAGAAGGTTGAACCTGAATATTTTACTGTTTGCATAGATTTTGCTTTGCCTTCCATTTTAAGCACTTCTTCTGCTTTTACTCCAAAAAAAAGTAGTCCTTATCCAAGGGTGCATCAATTAATTTAGACTTCACATGATTAGGGAGAGGTTGTTCCTTCAACCATGCATGTCTCCTAATGACAGATCCTGCCACTACTACCCTACTTGAGGCTTCTAGGACATCATATCCACAGTGCGATGAGTGTTTGACCACTTGACAAGTAGAGTGCAGTAAATCTGCTAACTCCTTCAAATTGGCAGAATCAGGAAAGGTAGAAAAGTTTTGCTCTGCTTTAATATTTCCACAGTGCATTGATATTTTAACATATGGAACTGACAGTCAAATGCTCTGATAGCCAAGTTTGCAGAGGTGTATACTTTTTTTTTTTACCCCATCTGTCCAGAGCTCTGGAATCCTTGTCAGAAGGAAGAGGATTCTTCACAGAACTAGCCTTGGCTCCTTTAACTCCCCGAGTAATGACCTCTGGGTCTGCAGCAGTATTTCCAAGAATCCGGTACTCTAATACTGGTCAGGTTTACAGGGGAGCAGGTGGGAGGGAATCAGGGGCTAAGCTGGATACGTGGAAAACATCCACCACTTCTAAGATGGGAGGATAGCCAGAGGTCTGTGCTGGAGCAGGTCTAGAAACTGTCTTTTCTTAGACTGAGGGAAGTCCTGAGATACCCAGTGGAAAATGTTTCCTGAGGGTGTGAAGGGTTTCCCCAAAGGAAAGGTCTTCTGGTGGGGAGGCAGAAGGAATGGATTCTTCTGCATCTGAATCCTCAAGCATTAAGAGATTTCTGTTCCTCTTCAAAATCTGAATAATCAGATTCCTCAATCTTGCTCTGTCATTTCAGAAGCGTGTTTCCTTTTAGGAGTTGTGGCCCGACTACCCCTCATAAGGGAGTTAAGATCCTCTTCCATTTAAGCATTTGGGCTTGGGGTGGCGGAGCAGGAATAAGATGGTGACTAGAGGTAGATTTTCCCAAGAGTGGCCTGGGGTCTACCCCTAAGAGTATCCAGTCTGAGAGAAATGGTAGGCGGATGAGACCACGTTGTTTTTGTCAAGAATCAGTAGTGCAAAAGGCCTCCTCGGAAGCCAGTGCCTGCCTCACGGGCTCCGGACCCAGAGGCAGAGACAACCAAATGCACAGAAGACGAAGATTGCTGCAGCATACCGGACTCCAAAAGGGTCTATGTAGAGGCCTGCATAGATATTGCATCGGGCATCAGGGGCTGCAAAAGCACCTCACTGAATTCTGGAGAACGGACTACTTGCTTAGTGGTAGCATCGGAAGGTTTAGCCTTGTGTGGTCTGTGTGTCTTTTTTCAGAATGTCTGGATTGTTGGCGGACGGATGCCATTTCGGAATGCAAAGACAGAAGACTAATACCCATCTACAATAAAAGCTCTACGACAAATGGTTCGCGCGTTAAAGAGCACAGAAATGGCAATGGGGGGACATCATGGTCTGGGCCTAAACAAATGACAGTATATGAACGTGTGTGGGATCTGCTTTCCACAAGCAAGGCAGTTAACTTTTTCAGACATCAGTTAGTGCAAGAAAAAAGGATCCCCAATGGGGTACTTTAAGATGTTTTCAGCTGTAAATGTAGCTCTGGTAGTGACAGACCAGCAGACTTTCGAACTGCTTCTGCTACAAGCACCAGGCAAGGAAGACTGATAATGGTGTCTGCTGCCTTGCTTTATAGCACTGACTATCCAGCGTCAGTCACAAGTAACCACAACTGATGCAGAAAAACATTGACTTTGGCATTCAGGCCAGCCGAGGGCTACAACAACAGGGATAACCTACAGGTGACGACTGCAACGGTAAATCATTGGTTCCCTTAGTATCTCCTCATTCTTCCGCAAGTTAAACAAAAAGGTAGGGGGCTGAACGGAGGGGATTTGAAGAATGAAAATGGACACCAATGGAACGTTATGATAAGTACATTACCATCTGATTATGCCAATGTTCATTAATTCAACAAGTGGGACAGAGACCACAGCTACCCGAATCGCGGGCAGACTAATATAGCTGTGGAGCCAAAGGCTACTCTTCCCATTGAGATCAAATCCAATTTATAATGGATAAAGGTATGAGAATTAGCCAAGCTGCAGATGCACAAATATTGCGTATGAAGACCGGAATAAAAATACTTAGTCATTCACCTGATTGAATGGGCTTAAAGGTTTTGACAAAGACAAAACCAATTTGCGGTAGACAAAGGAAATGCAGTTAATCATTTTGCCAAAGTTACTTTAGAAACTGGTTTGCCCAATTTTTATTTTGCAAAGCAAATAAATAACTCATCTGCTTCACTCAGATTTTTTTTCTATGCAAATATAAACAGTCTGAACCAAGTGTGATATGCATTTTCCTTTGCTCGTAAAATTTGTCAAGAAAACTGGAAGATTAACAAACAAATGTTGGATTCTGACACCACCTTAGGAAGGATGGATGGTTGGCTCTTAACACTACCCTATCTTTACAGAAAATGACATGAGGTTTAAAAGATGGGGCTTGAAGTTTAGAAACACTTCAGGAGGTTATAGCTACTAATAAGATTATGTACTCCCATAAATGTATTGTCATTTTTTTCATCTCTCCTCGCCTATGGGTTCTGGACCGGATCCATCAGATTCGACTCTGCTGTTAGCTCATGGCAACCAAATAAGCTCTTGGCTACCTCCCCTTACCCATAACGCATCTCTCCCTGCTACCTCAGATCTTGTTTGCAATAACTAGGAAAAGTACAAGAACAATTCAGAAAACTTGAGACCACCACTTCTGGAGTAGAGATTAACACATCCTGCAGACCTCCTGCTTCCCACTCAACCAAGAGACTGCGGGCAAGAGGGGATGTGAGGAGAGATTAAAAAAACCAGCACAGATGGAACGTATGGAGAGTATATAACCTTACCAGATAGTCAATTTTTCATCTCATCCTCACATACGAGAGGGACTCCCCAGCTTCCTACATCCTGGGTGAACTTGAGGAAGGATGTCCTTAGAACAGAGTCAAAGGCGGCCCTTACCCAGGAGACCAAATCCAACTTGTTTTGAGAGATAAAGGTATGACAACTGGACCATGTGGCTGCTGCACACATCTCGTCCATGGAGGCATTAGTCTGAAAAACAGAATGTGGCCATAACCCTAGTAGAATAAGCCCAAAAAAAGTTTGGAAGGATTCATACTTTTTGATGTGTAAATAAAACATCAAATCAAAAAGCCATCTTGATAAGGTAACCTTGGTGACTGGTACACCCTTCCCAGGGCCTGGAAAAGCAATGAATTGATTTGCTTTCCAAAACTTTTCAGTTCTATGCAGATCTGTCTATCCACATCCAACAAATGAACATATTCACCCTTGTTGCTGAAATTGGGAAATTAGTATAAGAGACAACTTTGGGTAGAAAAAAAAAGAGGGGTTGGTGCACATTGGTGTCTTTATGGAAAAAGTAGAGAGATAAAGATACAGCTTGAATATCTGATATCCTTCTTGCAGATGTAATAACCACTAGATATTCTTTTCCAAGAGAAACTTAATATCACAAGTTACTACTGGTTCAAGGGGGGGGGCTGAACAATTAAAAATAGCACTAAACAGAGGTCCCATTGAGGGGAGGGCTCCTTGTGAGGTCTGAATAGGGTACCTTGCAAGAAGGCTTTGCAAAATGTGTGAAATGAGAGACTAGTTACCCTCCCCAATACAAATCTGAAATGACTAATTGTATTTCAATCTTAGAGACAGCTGCTCCTTTAATAAGGAACTGGGCTAAGAATTCTAAGACAGTGTGAATAGGGGCTGTAAGAGGATCTATATTGTGTGTTGAGCCCAACTTACAAACTTCTTCCATTTACTCCTATAAAGTTTGAGTGGATGATTTCTGAGAGATCATCATGTCAGACTGGAAATGACAGCATGGGTTGTCTGGCAATTAACGGAACTGAAGGAAACAAGCTGTTCTGAAGTTTGGGATGAGTTATTCCTCTCAGGTGTGACAGCAAATCTGGAATGGGTTCCAGGATCAAGGGTTCCTTCTGTACACAAAGCCAGAGGTAGGGAAACCATATTTGAGGCTAATATGGAGCAGGATTAGTGTTCTCTTCAACCTCCGTGCTTTCTGAATGAATTTGGGGATCAAGGAACGGGGGGGGTGTATAGTAGACCAGGAGCAAATCATATACAAAAGAGCATCCCTTGGGGATTCCCTCCATGTGTGTGTGTGTGGGGGGGATCAGGTCAAAGTAGCTGCTCCACTTGTTTAGGGGAGAGGCAGAGATCGCAGCAAGGCTGGCCTCATCTGTGGAAAATATCCTCCAATACCTTCTGGTTAAAGGACCACGCTTGAGGCACGAGAATGGATCTGCTCAACTTGTCTATCACGTTGGATCTTTCCAGAATGCGAAGTAAACTTTATGGTCATTTAGAAATACTCATGTGTAGCCTAAATGAAATTTCCTACACCAACTCAGTTCTTGATATTACAAATGGAAAATGAAACAAACAAGAAATAGACATACCGAATGCAATACTACTCCCAATACATGCAATAGACAGTGTAGAAATTTACGAAAGTACAGTTTTGTACCTACCATAAATGTAGATGTTCAAAGATCCACATTGCTGCAGTCCTTACACTTGGGTAGTCCGCTGTCCTCGGTCGGCCCGAATATCAAAGTATAAGGCTGACGTCGGTCAGGGCGCATTTGACTGACATCAGGACGTCAGGGTACAAATGCGCATGACCTACGTCATATCCTCAGTCTTTTCTTGCCCCAGATGTCAGAAGACCCTAAAAATAAAGGTCAAAACCAAAAGACAGCAAACAACCAACCAACCACCCTTGCACTAACTATGTACAATATATACAATATACACAATATGTACAACCCAACCCACACAACCAACTCTAACTACAGAGGGGAAGGAGGGAGGGTAAATTGGACTGCAGCAATGTGGATCTTCGAACATCTACATTTATGGTAGGTACAAAACTGTACTATGTTCTTCATCTCACATTGCTGCAGTCCTTACACTTGGGTAGAATCCCAAAGCAGAGGTAAGGGAGGATGGCTAACTACAAGGAAGCAGGAGCTGCCAAAATGCCCTGCAAAACAGCAGTGGCAAAACCAGCCCTGGACTTAGAGTAAAGTGGCAGGTGATAATGCCTAGAGAAAGTATGCACAGAACTCCAAGTAGCTGCCTCCAAAATATCCTTGGTTGCCACTCCCCTCAAAAAAGCTATTGAAGTGGCAGCAGCCCTAGTGGAATGAGGCCTAATCCCAGCTGGAATCTCCTTGCCATGATGGGAATAACAGAAAGCAATGCAAAACCCAATCCACTTAGAAATAGTTTGTTTTGACACAGGCTTGCCCTGAGAACTCAAAGCAAAAGAAACAAACTGCTGCTGAGACTGCCTGAACCCTTTAGTTCTGTCCAAATAATAACGCAACTGCCTGTGAACATCTAAAGTGTGCAAAATCTTTTCCCCTTTATTTTGGGGATTTGCATAAAAAGTAGGCAAATGAATAGTTTGGTTTAAAGCCACACTAGAAACCACCTTAGGCATAAAGGAAGGATTAGTACGTAATGATACCCTATCCTTATGGTAAATCAAGAAAGGCTCAACCGCCATAAGGGCCTGTAATTCAGAAACCCTTCTTGCAGAGGTAATGGCCAACAAAAAAGCAGTCTTCCATGATAAATATTTCAACTCAGCAGTAGCTGCAGGCTCAAAAGGTTGTAGAGTGAGTTTCTCCAACACAAAATTGAGATCCCAAGCAGGAGTAGGAGCTCTTAGGTGGGGTCTTATATTCTTTGCCCCTCTAAGAAATTGCTTGAACAAAGGATGAGAAAACAATGGTGGGTCGCAATCATAGTGAGCTGAAATTGCTGCAACATGAACTTTAATAGAAGAAAAAGACAAACCTTTGTCTAGTAACTCAGTAAGATATTGAAGAGCCACACACAAATTAGGCTCAGAAACATCAAAATCTTTTGCTGCACTCCAAAATAAAAATCTCTTCCATTTGTCTGCATACACTTTCCTTGTACTAGGCCTTCTAGCTTCCAAAATAACATTCAAAACTTGCTGAGGAAGTGGAGGCCCACTATGATTCAAAACAGAATATGCCAGGCTGTTAGGTGCAGAGAGTGAAGCTTGACATTTAGCAAATGGCTGTCCTCCTGCGACAACAGGTGTGGAATCTAAGGCAAAGGCCATGGAGGCTTCCGTACCAGACTTCTCAGTAATGGGTACCAGTGCTGTCGAGGCCAATCGAGCTATTAAAATCATCCTTGGCTTGTCCTGTCTGACCTTTAGAAGTACCTTTGGGAGGAGAGGCAGAGGTGGAAAGGCATACACATGGAGATTGCTCCAATTGAAAGAAAGAGCATCCACTCTCCAAGCTGTGGGATGAAACCTTTTTGTGCAAAACCTTGGCAGCTGATGGTTTAGTGGAGAAGCGAACAGATCTATGTCTGGAGTTCCCCATGACACTGTCAATTTCTGAAATACATGAGGATCCAATTTCCACTTGTGGGGATCCATAATTGCCTGCTCAACACATCTGCTAAGGAGTTCTGTGCTCCTGGCAGAAACCTTGCCTGAAGATTGAGCTGTAAACAGAGCAGTCTCCCACAAAATCATTGCTTGCCTGCATAGAGGATAAGAATGCGTTCCCCCTTGCTTGTTGATGTACCACGACAGTTGTGTTGTCTGTTAGAATCAACACCTGTCCTGGAAGAAGTAATTCCTTGAAAGCTATTAATGCAAACTGGACTGCTAACATCTCCTTCATGTTGATATGTAGATGTTGTAGTCTGACAGGCCACTTGTTTTGTATCCATTTTCCATTTAGATGAGCTCCCCAAGCTTTGTCTGAGGCATCTGTCGTTAAAATCTGACTCGCCTCTGGCCGGGTCACAGAGTCCCTTGTTTAGGTGACATTCCTGAGCCCACCACAAAAATTCCTTTTGAATGCAAGGTATTATTTGAATGACAGTGTCCAGATCCTGGCAGTGCTGTGTCCATACATTTGAGATATCATTGTAGCTTCCTCATATGCAGTTTGGCATTGGGAAGCACCAGAATACAAGATGCCATGAACCCTAAGGCTTGAAGGACTGTCCTTGCAGTCAGCCCGGACTGATGAGATAGTTGATGGAAGTAAAGGGATAGACTCTTTTGTTTGTCCGGGGTTAAAAAGGCCATCTGGGATGCTGTATTCAGTCTCACACCCAGAAAGCACATGTCTTGAGAGGGTACTATACTGGACTTTATTTCGTTCACAGAATACCCTAGGCATCTTAGCACTGCTATCACATATTCCAAATAATGAAGAAGCTCTTCCCTTCCTTGAGCCAGAATTAGGCAGTCGTCCAAATAAGGATAGATCTGTATTCCTTTCAGTCAGAAGAAAGCTATCACTGGAGCCAGAACTTTCGTGAACACACTGGGCGCAGTAGATAAGCCAAAGGGCAATGCAGAGAACTGATAGTGAGAAGTCCCAGCTCGAAAACGCAGATACTTTCTGCAACTTAGTCCGATAGGAACATGAAGGTAAGCCTCCTTGAGATCCAAAGTTACCATCCAATGATCTTTGCCCAGCAGAGGTAAAAGCTGCTGCAATGTCAACATTTTGAACTTGGGAATGTCCAGATAAGTGTTGAGGATAGATAAATCCAAAATCGGTCTCCACGTGTTCCCCTTCTTTGGTACTAGGAACAGGCGAGAATAAAATCCTAGGCCCACTTCTGGCAGAGGGACCGGCTGTATGGCCCCTAGTTGGAGCAACAGAGAAACCTGTTTGTGAGCCTCTATTCTTTGTTGAGGAGGAACGTCTGGCATGCCTTTGAAAGGAGGCAAGGTATGGAAATAAAACCTGTAGCCGTGGTGTATGATATCCAATACCCATCTGTCCTGGGTAATTAAACTCCAATTTTCTTTGAAAAGTGCCAACCTTCCTCCCAAAGGTGCTGCCAGGCGAGCAGGCTCTGGCAGCTGAAAAGGTAGGTCATTGGGTCTGCTTACGAAAGGACTGTCCCCTGCCCTCACCCGAAGCCTGTGCAGGAGAACTCCCTGTTCTAGGCCTGAAAGAGCCCTGAGCTCTGCCCTTACCACGTCTAGATCTACCCCTAAACTGGGAATCATAAGAAGGATACGTCCACCCTTTAGTAGGCCAATTTCTACTAAACTTTGGTGGCTGGACCTGCAAAATCTTTAACAGTCTGCATAGACTTAGCCTTGTCTTCCATTTTCTTTAAAACTGTCTCAACAGGAGGACCAAACAACACGTCAGATTGTAAAGGAGCATCTAAAATCCTTGTTTTAACATGTTAAGACAAATTCTGATCCCTCAGCCAGGCGTGCCTGCGAAGAACTGACCCAGTGGCAGCCACCCTAGACGAGGCCTGTACAGCATCAAAACCACATTGCAAAGAATGCTTACCCACCTGTTCAGAAACATGCACTAAATCTTGCAACTCTTTACAATCAATACCTACTGCCAGAGCATCAACCTTAGACTTCAATTGTGAAAGGAGATAGTTTTGGTATTTCAACATGTGAAACTGGCAATTCAGAGCCCTCATAGCAAGAGTGGAATAAGTATAGACTTTCTTTCCCCATCTATCCAAGGCCCTAGCCTCCTTGTCTGCAGGAACCGGATTTTTAACAACAGAAGCCTTAACACCTTTAGGCCCCTGGCTAACAGTTTCTGGGTCTGCCCTAGGACTCTTAAAAAGATACTTATGAGCTTCAGGCACCCTGTAATACCTATCCAGCTTAACAGGAGCAGGAGGCAAAGAATCAGGATTAACAGAAGCCTCTGTAAAAACATCTTCCACTACATCCAAAACAGGAGGTATAGCCAAAGGCCTATGCTGGGGTAAAAACAGAAATTCCCTAAGCCTTTTCCTGGAATCAGAGAAGTCCTGACCTTCCCACTTAAAATGCTCCCTCATGGAATGAAGAGTTTCTGAAAAAGAAAAATCCTCAGGAGGAGTAGCAGAAGGAGTAGAATCATCCACATCAGAATCAGAAAAAGGAGAGTACTCCTGCAAGTCTTCAGCCGAAGACTCTGAAACATCTGAAGCCTGCTCAAAACCCCCAGCTCAGGCTCCACCCTAGGTCTCTTATCAGGAGGGGCATAGAACCCCTAATCAAAGTAATCAAATCTTCTGCCATTTTAAGCATATGCTTCTTGGGCACAGTACCTGAAGAGCTAGGGGTAACACCAACTGAAGCTAAACCTGGCCTGCCCCTGGGAGAAGCCTTTGAAACAGAAGGAGAGGGCCTAGCCACCTTAGGAAGGGAGGGGAGTATAGTAACCTGAGAAGCCCCCTCAGCCTGACTTGTCTCCTGAGAGGCCACATCTTGCAATAATAAGGTCTCACCCTGGGAACACAAAGAAACCTCCGGTGGAGCCACCGGCTCCACCGACACCTCTAAAGAACCGGCGTCCGGTACAGACTGTTCTTCTAGCCTAGGCTTAACTGCCTTGTCCTTGCGCTTCTTCGAAGAAGCGGGCGTCAGAGCATCCGACGGCATTTTATAGTTGCACCGCTTCCCAAAGACTAACCTTGCACAATCCAACCTTCTCTTTATAGTGCGTTTATTAAATCTAGCACAAGAGCGACAGCCAACAACGTCGTGCTCAGGCCCCAAGCAAGGAATACACTAAGTATGATAATCTCTATGCGGTATCCGTTTCCCACAAGAAATGCAATTATTGACTTTTTCTGACATCCGGTAAATGACTGAGGCAAGAAAGAACTAAAATATTCCCCAACGGGGTACTTAGCCAACTTTGAACTCGGTCTGAAACTTCTAAATCGAAAAATCTCAGAACGCCAACCGGCACTTGCAATGCTGCTTCTGCATTGGACCATGCGGCAAAAAAGACTGAGGATATGACGTCGGTCATGCGCATTTGTACCCTGACGTCCTGATGTCAGTCAAATGCGCCCTGACCGACGTCAGCCTTATACTTTGATATTCGGGCCAACCGAGGACAGTGGACTACCCAAGTGTAAGGACTGCAGCAATGTGAGATGAACATCACTCATTTGAAAAAACCCAGATTTAAAATACCCTATTTAAAGTAAAGCAAAACAACTTTTGAAATGCTCAAGTTGCTTGTTGAATATTGCACTTGAATAATTTAAACACTGTGGATATAATAAATATTGTACTTACTTGGAATTTAAGTATATATTGCACAAATAAAAAATGACTTGTCCAGACCCCTGGGACTAGTGCCAGAGTTCAGAAGTCCAATCACTGTAGGGTAGAAACAGTTGGCAGCATCCACTACAGATGTAAAAGATTCAGTAATATCTCCTACCAGATGCTTACACAGTCCATGCACAGGATATTTTTGTGGCCTTTCGGATGCTTCTTACAGAATAAGGATGCATTAATGGAAAAGTGGAATTTATGACTCTCTGCAACCCTTACCACTCTCTGTAGTGCCTTCCTTGAACTATTCAGCTTCCAAACCACACTGTGAAGCTGCAGGTGAGGATACTCTATTGCACCTCTAAAGGTGGAGAGAATGAGGAGTAAGCTTAGCTTTTTTCAGCCTTCTTAAAAAGTAGAGGAGATTGTGCACTTTCTTAGCCATTTGGCTGGTGTTTCACGACCATGAGAGGCTTCATGTGCACACCCAGGAATTTCGTACTCAAACCTTTCCACACTCACCATTTATGAATATCAACTTCAGAAAAAGAACATACCACCTAGTAATCTCTTTGGTCTTACTTACATTCAGGTCAAGGTTGTTACCCTCACACCAACAGATCAGAGATGTCAACTCTTCTCTACACCCTTTCATCCTCCTTTGTGATGAGCCCCACGACTGTGGTGTCATCAGCAAACTTGATATGGTTGGACTTTAGCTTAGCATAGCAGTCATGGGTCAGGATGGTGAACAGTGGGCTGAGAACACATCCCTGTGGAACCACAGTGTTAATTGTGATGCACTTTGTGTTCTTACCTGAACACAACCTCTGTGGTCTCAATCAGGAAGGCCAGGATCCAGTTAGAAACATTTACTGATGCCTAAATCTGCTAATTTTTTTTATCAGCTGCATTAGTACCACCATATTAAATGCAGAGCTGAAGTCTACGAACAGTATCCTCATATAGTTGTCTTTGCCCTCTAAATGCTCATGGGAGATGGAGTGCTACTGATATGTGCATTGCTATGAGAAAGCAGTTGGATGAGATCGCCCATAACCACACACAGAGGGCTTCGACATAGTATGATCTGGTTCCCCCTTGTTTATGTACCAGACCACTGACATGTCTGACTGAATCGCCATTGTCCCCAGAGAAAGCCATCTAGAATGCTTGCAACACCAGAAGCACTGCACTCATCTCTAGGACATGGATGTACAGATTTGTCTCATCTGCAAACCAGGTTCCTTGGACCATCTTTCGTAAATAATGCCCCCCCCTGAATCTGGGAAGCATCCGTGATGACCGTGACCTGTGGCTGAAGGGGAACAAAGGTCGACCTTGCGTCCACTTGACTGTATCCACCATAAGAGAATTCATTTGCATGCATTTTTTATGAAAATCTGGCGAGACATTGAAAGGATAATTGACCATTGGGTAGCTAGAAGCCACTGTAGTATCCTCATGTAAAACCTGGCCAACAGAAGTATTGCAGCCACCACTGATCCCAAGGCCTGGGAGGGTAACTGCTCGTCACATCATACATTTCAAATTGGCCTGCGAGTTTGAAGCCCGATTGTCATTCTGGAGAAGAGACGTTTTGCAATCTTAGTATCCAATACTGCCCCAATGATTGTGTGTCAATATTGCAAATGTGATTTTTGGTAATTTATCACTATCCCTAGTTCTGTGCAGATTTGAAACAGTCTCTTGCATTTATCAGTAGATACCAGGTCGGGGCAAACATGAGCTATTCATCTAAATAAGGAAACACCCAGAATCCTCATTGACTCAGGCAAGCAACTTCGGTCAAGCATTTGGTGAACAATCTTGAGTCGGTAGTGAGATAAGGGCAGCGCTCTGAACTGGTAATGACTGGCTCCCAACCAGAAGAGTAGGTACCTTCTGGAGCATGTGTCCATTTTTATATGGTAGTATGTATCCTGAACAATCTAATTGTCCTTTTCCAGGAAAGTAGGAACTGACTGACCATTCAGAACTTGTTGAATCAGGCAGACTTACTTAATCTGCAGAGATCCAGAATCTGTCTCCAGTCCCCGGTTTTCTTTCGAACTAAAAAGAACCTTAAGTTCCAAATCCTAGAGTCTTGGGGGACCTCACTAATGACCCTTTTTTCTAGCAGTTCTTGAATTTGAACTGCCTGCTCCCTTTGACTAGATGGAACATCTGGGATTCTTCTGTTTTGCGGGGGGGGGGGGGTTGAAAGAAGGGAACATGCTAACCCCTGTACATTATCCCCTGCACACACAAATGGAAGTTATGTTTTGACAGGCTCTCCAGTGCAGGAATAGTTGACCCCCGACTGCCTCCAGGAGGTGGACAACTGTACCTATCAGGAGTGCTGGAAAGGTTTCCTGAAAAAAGGTTCTCAGGATAGCTGGTTCTGCAAGCCTCCTCTGCCATGAAGGCAGCATATTCCATTACCCCCCCCCACACACACATCTGGTGGGGAAAATTGTGTGTATCCTGTTAAGGACCCAGACAATTTTTGAACCACATTTTTCTGCTGCCTTTCTGACCATTTGGATAGGGTCTCTGAGGGATGGAGAAATGTATGCCCAAGATAAACAATTTTATCTTCTTTTTTACACCTGGATAGTGTATCTGACTGGGGCTAAAAAGGGAAGAGCTGTCAAATGGGGCATTGACAAACCAAGACCTAAAATGCTCCACAAAAACGTTAAGGTGCATCAAGAAATTCCTCCTCAGAGATGCTGGAACCTGCCTCCTTATTCGCTCCTTCAGCTGCATGTGGAATGAGCTTTATGGACAAGCTAGCTACAGTGTAGGGTCGTTGCCTGGGAAGCTACCTTTTCCTGTACCCCTTCAGCTACTGCTCGTAAGAACTCAGATCCCTTTACAACCTTGTGAAATGGGAAGGATAATTCAGTGACCCTAGGGCAAAAGTCACTGCAGAGAAATCTTGCTTCCCACATCTAACCATCATCCTGAAAACTTTATTAGGAGGATGGATAGTAGACGTCTACTGAAAGTTTTCTTTATCACTGCCACCATGACCACGGCATCTACTGCAACCCTTTTGTCTAGGCCGCCTCATCGGATGGGGCAGTACTTTTGCTCCGTTCCTGGGCAACAGGCTTGAAGTTCAGGGTCTCCTAAACCTACCAACAGATCAGACCTGAGCACTCATCTATGGGTGGAGTCACCCAGGAGGAAGATGGTCAAGAAACAAATGGAGCCAGGTACACAGACTACTCAGGTGAAGAATTATTGGACTACCAGCTACATCTGTTTTAGCATTTCCAGAATCTCCCTGAAGGAAACAATCTCAGCAGATGACATTGGGGATCCTTCTCCCTCAGAGGTCATTTTCTTCAGTGGCAGACTCTTCCATGGACTCCAAACGCTTCCTCTTGCAAAGTCTCTTCTGAGGGAACCACCTCAGTGGGGTACTCTGGGGAGGTATCAGGAGAGAAGTACCCCAATGAGAATCCTGGTGCCAGAGGTCCTGCTATCCCAATGAAATGGCCTAGTCAGATGTGCACAGGGAATCATAAGCCTGAGGATCCAATGGGGCATATTACTTCCAAACCCCCAAAAGCATAAAGTTCCAGAGTGGAGAAATCCAGGTCAGACAAGTCACTCTCTGGGTTCAGGGCCTCCTCCAGCCCAAAAGACAGATCATCCAGGGTAGAAGACAGAGCAAAGCTCACCTGTATAGAAGCCCTGAGCAACATCTACTGCTCCGACAGCCTGGGAGTCTAGCGCCCTCTAGGATGACTTAATTCACTATGGCTTAGAGAGCTCAATGCCTCTGAACAGGCCTATTAGGTCAGAGCAAAAAAGTCAGTGACAAAGAGATCTTCAGATGAAACCTGAAGGGCACCAGGCTTATTGGATCAGAGAACTCCAAAGTCGGAGGAGCAAGAGGGCGAAGTTGTAGACTACGATAGCCCTGGAACAGCGTGGGTCAAGGCTGAAGGGGACTTAGTAAGGCCCTGCGCCCATAGGGTCTTCTGTACCAAATGTTCCATATCGCCCTCAGTAAGGCTCTTAAATGGGAAGAGAATGCAGACAGGGATTTAGGCCTAGACAGGAAGGGAAACTGTATTCTAGATGGGACTGGGTCTATGGTAGGAGAGTACCATGTCCTCGGGAATGCCGTAATAGGTTTGAAAGGACTAGGGATCAGATACCAATAGTTCCTTATCTATTCTTACCAAAGACAGATAAAGCCAAAGATAACTAATCCAGTTTGGTAGTGGTCAGTGTCAAAGGCTCCAACTGGGACACGGGTTTGTAGATTTTGAAGTCTTAACTCTTGACTTCAATGAATGAAGGAGCCAATGAAGGTCTCTTTCCCTTGTTACTGCTTTTCAAACACAGGGAAGAATTAGGTCACAAATGAGCAGATTCCAACTTGGGAGTCAAGGACTTCAATGACCAACAGAAATGGCCTTTTCAAAAGCTGATAGAAGCATTCTCCTTAAGAGAATTTTTTCTTACAATCAAAGCTCTATGGTTAAAAGAATGACAAATGACAATCTTCCTGTAAGTGGAGAGGCTTTAAACAGTACACGTATAGGGAGAGTTTTGCTAAAACTTGTCCATTCTGTGCAATTTTTAAAACCTGCAGGCTTGTTTATCTACCATGTGTCAAAACAGTACACAAGTAAACCACCACTCATTATAAAGTACAGTTTTGTACCTACCATAAATGTAGATGTCCGATAGGTATGCATCTGCAGTCCTTACATATGGGTTGTCCTGCCTCAGGCAGCACTTCGGTCGGCCGGATTCCAAAGTCTGGCTCCGGCATCGGCTGATGTCGCCCTCTCCCCGACATCAGAGCGCCTGGGGTATAAAAGCGTCAGCCGACGGCATCTTCCTCAGTTTTTCTTGCCCCAGATGCCAGGTGCCCTCTAAGGAAGGCTAAATTTGGAGAGATGCAAAAAATTCCAAACATGCACAGTAATATAAAACAAATACACCATAATAGATAACCCCAGCTAGCTATAAGAGGGATAAGTACCCAGGAAATACCAGAGGGGAAGGAGGGAGAGTAAACCTGACTGCAGATGCATACCTATCGGACATCTACATTTATGGTAGGTACAAAACTGTACTATGTCCTTCATGGATGCATCTGCAGTCCTTACATATGGGTAGAACACCATAGCCAAGCTGGGGGTGGTAGGATCTAAGAAAGGGATGGTGTAGCTAGGATCTAAGAAAGGGATGGTGTAGCTTAAATGCCCTGCAGGACTGCCGTAGCAAAGCCTTTTCTGGATCTGGAATACAAGGGTAAGTTGTAATGCTTGGAAAATGTATGCACGGAGCTCTATGTAGCAGCTTCTAAAATGTCCTTGGTAGCTACCCCTCTTAAGAAGGCTGTGGAAGTGGCTGTGGCTCTGGTGGAATGAGGTCTAATGTTAGCTGGCACGGTTTTGCCATGAAAAGAGTAACAGAATCGAATGCAATTCCCTATCCATTTTGAAATTGTCTGTTTGGAAATTGCTTTTCCTTGTACACCAGCAGCATATGCTACAAATAGCTGGTCAGATTTTCTGCAAGTCTTAGTTCTGTCCAAGTAGTAGCACAACTGTCTGTGAATGTCCAGGGTATGCAGAAGTTTCTCCCCTTTGTTTTGTGGATTTGGAAAGAAGGTAGGCAGGTGAATAGCTTGGTTCAGCGAGACCCTGGATAACACCTTTGGCATGAATGAAGGATTGGTTCTCAGTGAAACTCTGTCCTGATGAAAAATAAGAAATGGTTGTACTGCCATGAGGGCCTGCAACTCATACTCTTCTTGCTGAGGTTATGGCCAGAAGGAAGGCAGTCTTCCAAGACAGGAACTGTAGTTCTGAAGATGCTGCTGGGTCAAAAAGAGGTAGAGTTAATTTTTCCAACATGAAGTTAAGATCCCATGTAGGCACTGGTGGTTTCCTTGGAGGATTGATGTTTTTAACTTCCCTTAGAAACTGCCTTAGGAGAGGATGAGAAAAGACAGGTGGATCAGTATTGTATTCTGCTGAAATTGCTGAAGCATGAATTTTTATGGAAGAGTAAGAAAGGCCATTGTGGAGCATTTCTGCCAAGTATTCCAGGATATGTGCCAAGTTCATCACTGTCGCATCTAGGCCCTTTGTGGTGTTCCAAGTGCGAAATCTTTTCCATTTTGCTGAATATGCCTTTCTTGTGGAAGGCCGGCGAGCTTCCATGATGATGTCCTTCACTGTCTTGGATAGCTTATCCTGGTGAGGAGTCCAGGTATTCTCCAGGCTGTCAGCTGCAAGGTTTTCAGGCTGGAGTGCAGAGTTTTGTAATTGTGTTGTGTCAAAAGTGGCCATTGTGGTAGAGGCCACAGTTTTGTGCGTGACATGCTCCTTAACAGTGGGTACCAGTGTTGTCTGGGCCAGTCCAGAGCTATCAGAATCACTTTGGGCTGCTCTGTCCTGATCTTCAGTAAGACCTTGGTCATTAATGGAAGAGGTGGGAATGCATACACTGTTAGAGTATTCCAGCTGAAAGAGATAGCGTCCACTTTCCATGCTTGTGGGTGGTATGTCCTTGAGCAGAACTTCTTCAGCTGATGGTTGTGGTGGGAGGCAAAAAGATCTATGTCCGGCCTTCCCCATGATTGTGTTATCTGAAGGAAGATGTCTGGGTGCAGCATCCATTCGTGTGGATCCATATTTCTGCTTAGGCTGTCCGCCAGTATATTGTCTTTTCCTGGCACAAACTGGGATTGCAGCGGATTGCAGCTCTATATTGAGTTTTAGGGAAAGTTCCCAAAGATTCATTGCCAGCCTGCAAAGAGGGTGGGAATGGGTACCTCCTTGCTTATGTACCACAACTGTGGTATTGTCTGTCCTTATTAGCAGGTGTCCTTGATGCAGAAAATGTTTGAAGGCCTCGATTGCATGTATCGCCGCCAGCATTTCCTTTTGGTTTATGTGCATGCGCAATTCTTTCTGTGACCATAGTCCTTGGATGCATCTGCCCTCCATGTGTGCTCCCCATCCATGGTCTGAAGCATCCGTTGTAATGGTTTGGCTGATTATTGGTTTGCTGAAGGGCAGACCCCTGTTTGACTGGCTTGCTTGAGCCCACCACAGAAATTCCTTTTGAAGGCATGGAATGAGTGGTATCAAAGCTTCTAGGCTGTGACTGTGCTGGCACCATAAACTCCTTAGGTACCATTGTAGTTTCCTCATATGTAGCCTTGCTTGTGGAATCAGAAGAATGCAAGATGCCATATAACCCAGGGCCTGCAGGATTTTCCTTGCAGTCAGCTGAATTTGTTTTGTCAGATTTTCAAAATAATCCAGTAGTCTGTTTTTCTTCCGTGAGAAAAGCCATTTGGGTGGTTGTATCTAGTTTCGCACCCAGAAAAACTATCCTTTGGGATGGAACAAGTCTTGATTTGTGAATGTTGACTGTATATCTCAAAGCCTGAAGTAGGCGGATGGCATAATTCAAGTGTTTTACCAATGTTTGTTGGCTGTCCGCTTGTATAAGGCAGTCATCCAGATATGGGTATATTTGAATCCCCTGAAGTCTGCAGTGTGCAATTACTGATGCCAAGCATTTTGTGAATACTCTGGGCGCAGTAGATAAGCCAAAGGGCAATGCTGAGAATTGATAATGCTCTGAACCTGCAAGAAATCTGAGGTGTCTTCTGCAACTTTGTCGGATAGGGACATGCAGGTATGCCTCCTTGAGGTCTAGAGTTACCAGCCAAGACCCCTTGCCCAGCATGGGAAGGAGGTGCTGTAGGGTCAGCATTTTGAATTTTGGCACAATGAGATAAGTATTCAGTGCTGACAAGTCAAAAATAGGCCTCCATTGTTTTTCTTTTCTTGGGGCAAGGAATAGTCTGGAATAAAATCATTGGCCTTGTTCTGTGAGAGGAACCTTTTCTATAGCTTTCATTTGCAATAGGTTGGAAATTTGTTTTATTAAAGCCTCTGCCCTTTGATTCGGTGGCAGGTTTGGCATGCCTTTTCGTTTTGGTAATGTATGAAAATGGAACCTGCATCCTTTTGTCTATTATTTGCAGTGTCCATTTGTCCCTTGTAATAAGGTGCCAATTTTTTGAGAATAAAGATAGCTTTCCGCCCAAAGGTGCTTCCAATTGAGCCCTGGTTGGCGGGGTCAAGGTAAAGTCATCGAGTCTGTCCTTGTGGAGCAGTTGTAGGTCCTGCACTACCTCTCTGGTTAGGAGGCTGCCATTGATGTCCTCTGTAGGAGCCTCTAGCTTGCCCTCTACCTCTGGCACGCCTGTTCTTGCCTCTCTGAAATCTGTCTCTGGAAAGGACCAGTTCTTAGAGGGCCAATTTCTGCTGAATCTTGGTGGTTGGACCTGGAGAAAATCTTTGACTGTCGGTACAGATTTAGCCTTTTCCTCAAATTTCTTTAAGACCTCCTGAGCAGTGAAGCCAAATAACTTTTGCTGCGGCCTTCCCAGTTGTTGTAGATGTCTTGTGAGGTACATACCAAAAGGGGGGTTGTAGTCTATAATGGGTCTAATGAGTGATGAGTAGAGAACAATGACCTTTTTTTCTGGATGAGAAACCTTTTGTGATTAGGTGTGCCACGTAGAAGGATTTCCTAACCACAGTGGCAATGTGATCATTCTTATTCTAGTGTTGCTACTTTCTTTGACTGGGAAGATCAGGGAATTTTGTTTACTGTTTGGGGGATACTGTATAACCTTTGGAAATAATCCTCTGCACCCATATATCTTTTGTAATTTCTAGCCAGGCTCTCTGGTGCAGGGATAGCAGACCTCAGACTGCCTTCAGAGGTTGACAATTGGGCCTCATTTCAGGAGCACTGGTAGGATCTGTTAAAGTATCCCTAAATCCTTGGTTCTGCAGGCCACTCCAATGCGTGGAGGGGCATCTACTGTTAGATTCCCTCCATTTATCCCTGGGGACAATCCATGTGCATGTAATCCCTGGGATTTTCTGTACCACATTTTTTGCCACCTTGACTCCTTGAGGGTTCTTTGAGGGGGGTTGAAAAACATACGACTATAGCAGACAGGGTCTTACGCACACCTGGATAGTGTGTTAACTTTGGGGCCAAGAAAAGAACTTCCAAAGGGAGCACTGATGAATAAGGACTAAGAGCTAGGCGAAATTACATAGGCACATCACAAATACGCCTCCTTAATGGAAATGCCTGAACACCCCCACCCTTGAGGTACCTTCAACTGCATGTAAAATGAGCATCATGGACAAATTTGAAATGGACTATAGGGTAGACAAATGTGAATAGAGGTCTCTGCCTCACACGTAATGGCCCCAGAGATAGATTTGGAAAGATCTTTAATCAAATACCTCTGAAGTCTGGTGAAGTGCCTAATAAAAGTTTCTGAAGCAAACATGCTTTCCAAATCTATCCAGCTATCTAGACTCCATGTTAGGAGGATGGGCAGATGAACTCTGCTTTGCGAGTTCCATCTTAGTAGCCACCTCTACAACCATGGCATCAGCTGGTACATTTTTACTTCAATTCTCTTCCTTTCAGTGGTGCCAGGATTTTGTCTGGTCTCTTGGGGGTCAGCTCAGAGTTAGGTTCCTTCCACGCCCACCTAGAGATAAAATCAATGAGCTCAATGGCAGGCAGAGTCACCCAGGAGTTAACTGTCCAGGCCCAAAGGCTTCCAGGAACACAGATTCCTCTTGGGAAGGATTAACCCCCATTCACTTGATCTCCAGAATGTCTCCAAAAGAGATCAGGTGATCTTGGGGACCCCTTCTCCCTCATCAAAACCAGAATCTTCCGTGACAGACGTTAGTAGTCTACCTCCTGTTGCACACTTTAGGGATTTTTTTGGTGGGATGATCCAGTGGGATGATCCAGAGAAGTATCAGAAGAGGAGTATGTCCTGGTTAGTCTGGAGACTGTGTTGGCTGTTGCTGTAAATTAGAGTGTTGAGGCTCAAGGCAAAGACGTACGAGATTGAGCAGACTGATCCATGAAGGGAAGAACAGTCCTTCCAACAGAATACACTTACCTCAAAAGGCATTAATGCCCTGAGGAGGCAGATAGTGCCAAGATGACCTGCTTCTGGGCCATCAGCTCCTTCTGACCAGAACACAGCCCACACAACGCAGATGCAGGAGCAGAGCTCTCCAAAACTGATGCCTAGTGCCAGAACATCTTTGGGGTCTACTCCAACACCTCAGATCTGGCAATGGTGCAATAGCTCAGAGTCATCCAGCTCTGAAACTGAGTTAGTCCACTTAAGAGTTGGTATCGTAGCAGAAGATAGAGCGATCTTCAGATCTTACACCAACTGACTGTTCCACAAGTCTCAGATCCAAAAGCTCCAAGGCGAGGCCCAAAGGGCAGATCAGAAAAGGAGATAAAACAGGTGTAGTAGTACTGGTGAAGGTGTCCAGACCTGATGGGGTAGGAGCTGGGAGAACGGTCATAGAATTTGTGCCAAAACAAATTTAATCATTCTGTCCACATCTGCTTCTGTCAGACTCGTGGAAGAAAAAGGAGGCCACCAATGAAGGGGTCCTATAAGGATGGCGTCTCTCTAACAAGGGTGAAGGAAGACTGGAAAGGAACAGGATTTAGAGAATATGCTTATCAGGTCCTAGGAAGCTTCGGCTACATTGATGTAGCTCTTATCAGAAGTTGTGCGATCAGAGTGCTTAGTCTTTGTATCCAACGAAATTGTATCTGATCACTTGACAACTTGAGAGGTGGTTCAGTTGGATCTGAGCTAAGAGTGGAAGATCCAGAAGTCAGACTTTCTGGACTCCTTTTTCCTCCAATTTCTTGGAGGTTAGAGCTCCAGATAAAGACTCAGAAAAGCAAGTCTGCAATAAACATTTCAAAATAAGTTTATTTTTTGCAGTCAAATGCCCATGAATAAAAGGCCTTAAAATGTTGCAAGACTCAAATGAGCTGGGCCTAAAGAGTAAACACAAGAATCATGAGCATCTAAGAGGGATTTTATGCCCACAATCATTGCATTTAAATCCAGGTGGTTTTTCAGCTATACCTGAGGAGGAAAAAAAATTATTTCTTAAAGGAAAGTGAAAAGATTACCTACAATGCTACTTCAAATTACCACAAGGGTCTCAAGTTTAAGAGTAAAAAGACTACCAACAAAGGTAAGCTAAATTACACAGATAGGTGTAGGAAGTGCAAGAGAACTGAGAAAAAACAAAGGGTAATAAAATGCAAATATCCTACTTTACTCAAACAGCACCACTAAAGCTCAACAGCTAACCATGTCTGTATGGCAAAGATGGCAAATGAGATCTGAGGTATAGCATGAGACTAGAGCATTATTGGTAAGGGAGGAAGCTCAAGAGCTTTCCAGTAACCAAGAACTGTAAAAAGCAGCCATGTCAGATCTGAACCCACTTGTTGAGAATAATCAGATTAAAAACATTTGAAGTGACCAAGCATAACAGAAATGTGATCTATTGTACTTCAACATTTTGGAGGCAAGCATTTCAAGTCAATGTCAAAACCTCAACTCTAAAGTCAACAAATACTGCTAAAAAAAATAATTTCACACCTGGAATAGGCATTCATTAGCGTTGATGCAGTGGTTCTTCTAGCTGCCCCTCTCTCAAGAATCTGGTAAACTTCATCCTTATTGTGCACAGTCACCTCTTCCAAGCCTCTAATAATAACTCCCCTCTAAAATTCAAAATAATGCATTATATATGCTATATAGACGAGCTATAAACAACTTGACATTGACTAGTAAATTACTGAAAAGGGAGAAAAAAAAAAATCAGTCTATGCAGTATAATTAGCTGATCACAGCAGAAAAATTGCATGCATTAGTAAAACATGGAAAATCCAAAACAACAAAGTTCATTAAAATACTAAATATTACACTTGTTTAATAGGAGTGCTGCTCCTTCACCAACCTTGACAGCAGCAGAAAAGCATTTTAAAGATAGGATAGAAAAAGTGCAGCAGCACCCATAATGCTGCACTTTTTTTTTTTTTTTTTTTTACCATATCACCTCCAAAGACATGTGAACTACGTCCCTCCCACAATTTCTTGCAGCCTTCCTGTAAAACTCCAAACAAAAACAAACAAACAGCAAACCTGATCACTGGTCAAGACGTTCAGAAAAGTACCAAGCAAGCTAACAGAACACTGCAGCCACCGACTTTTCTATTCAGTTGAACTTACAGCTTAGTAAATATCATCCTAGATTTGGTCCAAAATGAAATTTTGATATGAAATCATATATGTTGCATATAGATGTTGATCAATTGGAGTAGGTGCTTGTGAACACTGAGCAAATCTTCACCTTGTTTATGGTTTGCAATTAAGGCAATGAGTTGAGCCAGAAAAGATCTGAATTGCCCAGACATAGAAGAGTTCTACTAACATTATTGCTATTAGATGCCCCCAAAAAGTGCAAAATTAAATGAAAATCAAAATCTAAACTAATTATAGAACTGAATATTGTAAAGGACATAAAAGAACTGAAGGTGATCAGCAGAAAAGGGAAGAGCAGATGAAATTAAAAAGGAATTGGTGGAAACAAATGAAGTTCAAGAGGAATGATGTTTAAGCGAAAGCAGGACTAAACGATTTATGAAACCTTAGCATACACAATGGTTATAAAAGCATTGGTACAAAACAGAAAAAAGGTTAAGGACTCGTATAGAAAAGAATCTACGTACTTAAATTTTAACCATCCGCTCCAAGACTAACTTAATTTTCCATATACTCAAAAAAACCGATAAAACTTGAACTTTTTATCCATTATAAAAAATACTTTGCAACTTCTACTAAATATACAAAAATCTTGTTATATAAAAACCTAGCTCCGTTGCACAGTTCATATTTTTCCAGTCTTTAGTACATTTCTCATCTAGTACACTCAGCATTTGATACATCCCTGCCAGATTTATTTTGAAATTATGAACATCCCACCGCCTTCTTCCAACCATTGTATCCCAGTCATCTCTAGCTCTTCCTCTATCCCAAATGAAGATGCCAATAGTTGACTTTAGGTACCACCAAACACATGCAGTCATTGGCAGCCCTCCTGTTATTGGGGGTCCCAATCATGCTAAATTATCTTAATTTGACATTGTTACAGGTTTGTCAAACAAGCAAAAACTAGTAGAGTAATCTTGTGCACTTAACCAGGTGGGTAATAGTTCTATTGACATCTCATCATGGTTCACTTCACAGACAGATGCAGAGTTCGGTCCTCACACGGGGAAACTGGTTAGGCTGAAACCAGTCCAAAAGGGCAGTTAGCCTAATAGATATCTTTGAATTTTAAAGGTTCATGGGCATAGTACAGTTGTGTACACTTACCATAAATGTGGATGTTTGAGTGTATTCACTATTGCAGTCATTACATTTAGGTTATCCTGCTGGCAGGTTGCCCTCAGTCAGCCTGAATTCCAAAGTCTTGGTACCTGCATCGGTTGCTGTCGCCTCTTCCCTGACGTCAAGGGTAAAAAAGATGCAGCCAACGCCATTTTAGTTTTTCTAGTCTCAAATGTCAGGTGCCCCCAAAAGGGTAGGCTAAAAATATGTAAATAAAACATACACCAAAATAAGCTCTACCTTCATCTATAAGCAAATACACCACATAGGTTGTACAGATTAGAGAAGTAAAGATAAGTTCCAGCAAAAATAAGGGGGATGGCGGGTGGGTAACCTGGACTGCAACAGTGAATAAACAAAACATCTACATTTATGGTAAGTGCACACAACTATTATGTTCTTAGTGTTTCACTGTTGCAGTCATTTCATTTGGGTTGAGTCCCAAAGCTACGGTTGGGGGGCTGGAGCTAAACAGCATTAGGAGCGGCTATGAGGCGCTGCAGAACTCCAGTGGCAAAGCCTGCCCTGGATTTAGAGTAAAGAGGCAGACTGCAGCGTTTTGTAAAGGTATGCATTGAACTCCAAGTAGTAGCCTTCAAAATGTCTTTGGTTGGTACTCCTCTGAGAAAGGCTGCAGAAGTGGCTGCAGCTCTGGTTGAATGTGGTCTAATGCCCTTAGGCAATGGTTTGCCATGCTGTGAGTAGCAGAAACTAATGCAATGACCTATCCACTTTGAAATAGTCTGCTTGGAGATGGCCTTTCCTTGTGATGCTGTGGCATACTCCACTAGTAATTATCTTTCTGAAAACTTAATCTTGTCCAAGTAGAATCTAAGTTGTCTGTGTACGTCCAAAGAATGCAGAATTTTCTCCCCCTTATTCTGTGGATTTGAATAAAAAGTTGGCAAATGAATTGTTTGGTTAAGGGCTACACTGGATACCACCTTAGGCATAAATGTAGGGCTTGTTCTCAGAGAGACCCTGTTTGGATAGAAAATGATAAAGGGTTCCACAGCCATGTGAGCCTGTAGCTCTGAAACTCATCTTGCAGAAGTTATTGCTAGGAGCAGAGCTGTTTTCCAAGATAAGAACTTCATGTCCGCAATAGCAGCTGGCTCAAAAGGAGGTAAGGTGAGTTTTTCAAAGACATAATTGGAGGTCCCATGCAGGTGTTTGCGTTCTCCTTGCAGGCCGTAAATATTTGGCTCCTCTGAGGTACTGCCTGAATAAAGGATGTGAAAAGAGTGGTGGCTCTGTATTGTAATGAGCCAAAATGGCAGAGGCATGGATTTTAATTGATGAGAAAGCTAGGCCTTTGTCCAGCATCTCAGTTAAGTATTGCAAAATCTGAGGAATATTTGGGACATCTGTATCAGTTACTTGAGCTTGGTTCCAAGCGCAAAATATCTTCCATTTCCCAGCATAGGATTTTCTAGTAATAGGCCTTCTGGCTTTTAAAATGACATCCATCACAGCTTTACTGAGAGGAGTAGTTGGTATGGCTACATTATCCGCCATGCTGCCAGGTTTAGAGTCCTGAGTTGGTTGTGCAGAATCTGACTGTTTTGCTGGGACAGTAGATGAGGTATTTGAGTTAAGGTCCAGGCTGGGCATAGGGACAAGTTCCTTAAGATCTGATACCAGTACTGGCGTGGCCAGTCTGGAGCAATCAGAATCATTTTTGGTTTTTCCTGCCTGACCTTTAGGGAGCACTTTGGGGAGGAGAGGCAGTGGAGGAAAGGCAAATACTGATAGGTTTGTCCAGTTGAAAGATAAGGCGTCCACTTTCCAAGCTTGTCTGTGATAAGTCCTTGAGCAGAATCTTTTTAGTTGTTTTGAAGGGAGGCAAATAGATCTATGTCCGGGCGTCCCCATTTCATTATCATGCTGAAGACTTGTGGATCCAGGTGCCACTCGTGGGGATCCATGAGGTTTCTGCTTAGTTCGTCCGCCAGAGTATTTTCCTTTCCTGGCAGGAATTGTGCTTGCAGATGAACTTGGTAAGTCAATGCTGTATCCCATAAAGCCATAGCTAGTCTGCACAGGGGATAAGAATGAGGGCCCCCTTCCTTGTTTATGTACCACATGACCATGGCGTTGTCTATCAGTAGTTGTCCCGGATGAAGTAGGTCCTTGAGGCATTTTGAACAGCTAGCATCTCTTTTTGATTGATATGCAGATGTTTTTGGTTTATGGACCAGGTGCCCTGAATGCCTCTTCCTGCCATGTGTGCCCCCCAGGCATAAGCTGATGCATTCGTTAGGCTCTGCTGGCTGGGGGTAGTGAGAATGGCTGTCCTTTGTTTTGGTGACAAGCCTTTCCCCACCATTGAAATTCCTGTTGCAGGCAAGGAATTAGAGTAATCATTGTTTCCAGACTGTGGCAATGCGTCCAGACACTTTTTAGGTACCACTGAATTTTCCTCATATGCAGTCTTGCATATGGAATTAGTAAGATGCACAATGCCATGAAGCCCAAAGCCTGCAGAATTTTTCTTGCAAATAA
Organism: Protopterus annectens; assembly: GCF_019279795.1. Taxonomy (NCBI): domain Eukaryota; kingdom Metazoa; phylum Chordata; order Ceratodontiformes; family Protopteridae; genus Protopterus; species Protopterus annectens. The sequence goes on from NC_056748.1 coordinate 901,266,749, forward strand.
CTGGGCCTATGTAGTCATTTCCTTGAAATAGGTAGTCAGTTGCCTTTGGAGAGAGATAAGCCATCCGGGCAGTTGTAGTTAAGCTTGCACCCAGGAATATCTCTTGAGAGGGTACCAGTTTTGATATCTTTTTGTTGACTGTGTACCGTAGGCATGTTAAGAGTTATCACAAAAGTCAAATGCTGTAGTTCAATGTCTTTGTTCTCTGCTTGTATGAGGCAGTCGTCCAAGTAAGGGTATATTTGTATTCCTGTCTGCAGTAAGCAATTATTGGTGCCAGGCACTTTATGAAGACCCTGGGCGCAGTAGATAAGCCAAAGGACAGTGCAGAGAATTGGTAATGCTTTGAGCCAGCCTTGAGTCTGAGGTATATTCTGCACAATTGTCTGATTGGGACATGCAAGTATGCCTCTTAGGTCTAAAGCCACGAGCCAAGCCTTGCTGCCCAGCATGGGCAGGAGCTGCTGTAAGGTCAACATCTTGAATTTTGGTATATCCAAGAAAGTGTTCAGAATAGACAGGTCCAGTATTGGTCTTCATGCTTTGTCCTTTCTGGGTACCAACAATCTTGAATAAAATCCTTGAGCCTGCTCTTGCTGTGGCACTTGAATAGCCCTCATGTCCATGAGAGCTGCAACTTGTTTTTGAGCCTCTGTCAATTGATTTTTTTTTTTAGCAGGTCTAGCCAACCGTTTGCTCTTAGCAGGGCATGGAAATGAAACTTGTAGCCTTCTGACATTGTGTAGAACCCATTTGTCCTGCGTCATAAGGTGCCAATTTTGAGAAGAAAGTGCTAGTTTTGCTGCCAGAAGTTAAGTGCTTGGTGCAGGCAGGGGGAAGTCAATGGGACTGTTTCCTGTATGGTTGTGATTTGTCTTCTCCCCCTTTAAAGAAGGGGCACTCCACTGCCTAGACCTGTAGGAACCTTGCGGCTGTGATCTGCCTCTCGGGCGTCTGGATCTTACCCTTTGAGGTCTGTCCGAGACTGGAAAGGACCAATTTTTTGTAGGCCAGTGTCTGTTAAATCTAGGTGGCTGTACCTGTAAGAAATCCTTGACCATTTGCATAGATTTAGCTTTGTCCTCCATTTTCATTAACACCTTCTGCTTCAACACCAAACAAGGTATCATGTTGTAAAGGAGCATCTAATAATTTTGCTTTAACATGGTCAGGCAGATTTTGTTCCTTTAACCAAGCAAGCCTCATAATAACAGAGCCCGTAATAGCGGCCCTGCAGGTGGCCTCCAGGGAATCAAACTCGCATTGCAAAGTATGCTTTCCAACTTGTTCAGCTGCATGCAATAAATCCTGCATTTCTTTTTCTGCACATTCAGAATTTGCCATAATTTTCTGTTTAAGCAGTGTCATGATACATTGTTGATATTTGAGCATATGAAACTGGATATTTAAAGCCCTTATAGCCAAAGTAGCAAATGTGTAAATGTTTTTCCCCATCTATCCAGTGCCCTAGAATCCCTGTCAGAGGGAGTAGTTTTTTTTGCAGTAGAAGCCTTGACCCCTTTCGGACCCTGGGAAATGGTTTCTGGGTCTGCAGGAGGGTTCTTGAAAAGGAATTTATGAGAGTCAGGGACCCTGTAGTATCTGTCCTGCTTAACAGGAGCTGGAGAAAGTCAAGAGTCAGACTAGACGCAGAACACATCTACAATGTCCAACAGGTGGAATAGCTAGAGGCCTGTGTTGAGGTAGTAAAAGGAAGTCTGAGCCTTTTCTTAGATTCTGAAAAACTTGGCTCTCCCAGCGAAAGTGCTCCCTCATGGTATGAAAGGTTTTCCCAAAGGTGTAGTCATCCATGAGGAGAAGCTGAAGGAATATATTCTTCAGCATCAGAATCCTCATAGGGGGGGATGAGAATATTCCTGATCAGAAGAGGAAATCAGAAGAAATGGAAACCTGATCTGAATATTCATAGTCTGTCCCTTGCCTAGGCCTCTTATCAGGAGGGGGATGGGAACCCCTGATGAAGGTAATTAAGTCTTCGGCCATTTTGAAGATCTGTTTTTTGGGCATGAAGGCCTGTCCTTGTGGCTGATGAACTTGTTTCTTTGCCTTTAAAAGTGTTTTAGCCTTTGTCTTTGAAGTCTGTTTAATATATAATTGTTTGGGTCTGAATACACCCTCAGAAGCAGATACCTGCTCAGCGGCTCCGGACCCTTCTGAGGAAATAATCTCAGAGGCTCCAATACCTTGAGTTTCCAGCGGCCTGGCCGACTTCACGTGGGAGTCAGTAGCTGCCTGCAACTCTAAAGTAGCGGGCGTCAGAGGGTGCAAAAGCGCCTCACTGAGTACCGGTGACTTGCTTAGAAGCTTTGTCTGTTATGGACCTCTGTTGCATTTTTCTTTTCGTTTTTTGTGAACTCCGATAGTCGGATGGCTATCAAACGGCATTGTATAATTAAATTTTCACCCAAAATAGTGCAATGCAAAATCGTACAGACGCTTAGTGTGTTGGTTAAATTTAGCACAAAACCAACAACTAGCTATGTTGTGGTCAGGGCCTAGGCAAGGAATACAGTAAGAATGAAAGTCCTTATGAGGTATTAGCTTCTCACAAGAAATACAATTAACTTAGACATTGGTCTGGAGCAAGTTTCCCCAGCGGGGTACTTGGGTTTTAATGAAGACTTCGGATCTGAAATTCGAACACGAAAATCTTAGGAATCTGCCAACCGGCACTTGCGAACTGCTTCTACTTCGGGCACCACATGGCAAGAAAGACTAAATAAAATGGTGTCTGCTGCATCTTTTATACCCCTGACGACATGACGTCAGAGAAGAGGCGACAGCAACAGACGCAGGACCCAAGACTGTGGAATTCAGGCCAACTGAGGGCAACCTGCCAGCAGGATAACCCAAATGTAATGCTTGCAACAGTGAAACACGAAGAACATCAGTGTCCTGTCTCTCTCTGCAGTTAGTTCCCCACCCTTCCTCCCTGTTCTTGTGTTGTAGTTCGGGAATTGCCCTCCCCTATTGTAAGTCTGTATTGGATCACTCCCTCCTGGGTCCATCTCATTTGCTCACTTAACTGAGCAGATAGATCATATCAGTCTAGTGTTCACTCTCCTTAATAGCCAGACTATTTGAGAAGGCCAGCCCACTTGGGTTCTTCCTTCTCTTGCACTTAAAGTTTGCACTTTATTCATTCGCTTTTACAGTATTTGTGTTTCCTCCTACTTTGTTGCTTTTCTTAAAAGTACTCAATTTTATTCTGCTGCATTTATTACTGCTTGGTTGTAGCCTGATTAAATTCTAACAGTTATTCTAAGTATTTTGGTTTAAGCACTTGGGCTTAATACAGGCCGTTTTACATTAAGGTTTGTGGTCTGCACTGTTGTGGGAGGACAGGTAGCTTACATCCTTCTAATCTGGGAATTGCTGATTGAAGGCCCAGTGTCTGCTATTCTAAAAGAATATTAGTTCTAGCTTAAGCACTTTGACTTCAGGCCACTTATTCTACATTAAGGTTTGTGGTTTGCACTCTTGTGGGAGGAGAGGCTGGATTCTGCCCCTCTGAGCTGGGAATTTCTGGCCATGGGATTATTGTGACTTATTTGAACTGTTATCTGAAATTGGTGCACCTTGTTGCAGTAGTATAGACCAGATTCAGGCCTGCTGAAACTAGCTTTGTATAACTTCAGCACTGATCCAGGCCATCTTTTTTTTTTTTGGGAGAAGGTTCCCGTGCACCCTAGTAAGCAGGGGAGTGCAGTTAGAACTTATCTGATTGAAGACTGCTAGAACAGGGCTCAGTTTTGAGCTTTTTTCTGGTTAATTGGGTAACTTGTTTAAATCGGTCTGTTCATTTTCTATTGTTTTATATATATATATATATATATATATATATATATATATATATATATATATATATATATATATATAAAGAAATTGCACTTTATTCATCTGCTGTATATGTGTTTCTTACTACTTTATTACTGGGGCCATTGACTACAACTCTGATCTGCGATAAAAAAAGAAGTTATGTCTTACCATAACATTCCATCTGTAATGTTGATCCTCGTTCAGTCATTATGCATGGGTATTGGTTCCAAGCTCGGAACAGAGACGACCATTTTCCAAGCTTGCATCAGCTTCAAACTCTCGAGCTAAACTCTTACCCAGAATCCCCCTCTCCCGGTTACCTCAGACTGAGTTTGCAAGTCAAAGAAGGTGGAGGCTACCTCTGGTCAACTAACCTAAGAGAACCTGATGGTGAGATCCACTAGAAACCACAGGAGGGAGGGTCGTAATGACTGAACGAGGATCAATACAAATGGAACGTTATGGTAAGACAACTTTATCTGATATTGTTAATCCTCGTTCATTCCTTATGCATGGGACAGAGTCCCCAGCTACCTTTATTCCTGGGGGGCTCTCATGGAAGGACATTCCTGAGCACCATAGAACCGAAAGATGCTCTTCCCCTGGAGGCCAAATCTAATTTGTAATGATTGATAAAGGTATGAGGCGTAGCCCAAATTGCAGCTGCACAGATGTCATGTAAAGAAGCTATGGCATGGATGGCAGCAGAAGTTGCCACCGACCTTTAGTGAGCTTTCATGGCAGTAGGCAATGAGATATTACGTGCATAAATAAAGATCACACAGTCCTTCAACCATCTAGGTAACCTTAGCAACAGCAAATCCTAATCTAGGTCCAGAAAAGGCCAAAAATTACTTGTCAGATTTACAAAAAGGTTAAGTAAAAACAGATTTGCCTGTGTATATATAGGGTATGTAGGCAATACTCTGAATTATTGGGAAAGAAACCTGGCACTTCAATAGCTTGATTAATGGACATTTCAGAGATCACTTTAGGCAGAAATGATGGATTAGTTCTCAGAGACGCTATGAAAAATCAAGTATGGACTCGAAGCTCAGAAATACATCTGGCAGATGTAATGGCAACCAAAAATAAGGTTTTCCATGACAAATACTTGAGGTCGCAACAAGATTCTGGTTCGAAAGGTGACACTGTCAGAGCTTGTAGAACTAATGATAAATCCCATGGTTGAATAGGTTCTCTAAAAGGTGGCTTCAGATGATTCACACCTTTTATGAAGGTCTTGCACAATTTACGGGACATGAGAAATCTTGCACACCCTCATGAATATTAGAAATTGCAGCCAAATGAACTTTAATAGTAGAGGCCAATGAAAACAAGTCGGACAGATAGTCTAGTATTATCGACACTGGTACTGAAAAGGGGTTTACTTGTTTATCTTTCAGCAAACAGGTAATTTTTCCACTTACTCATAATTCTAGTGGAAGACTTATGAGAAGCAATGAGAATATCACGTACTGGTAAAGAAAGATAATTCTGCCCAGCAATCAAGGGAATTGGAGTAGCCAAGCAGTGAGCTTCAGGCTGTTCAAGTTGGGATGAATCAGGTTCTGTGGATGTAAGATATACTCCTGCGTTGGATGGAGAATCCATGGTCGATCTAGTAGGTGAGGCCAAAGGAAAGGGAACCAAATCTGTCGAGGCCAATTTGGTGCTATGAGGATTACCTTGCTCTTCAACAGACTGGCTTTCTTCAGAAAATGGGTAATGAGGGGAAAGGGTGGAAATGCATAAAGAAGACCCGAGGGCCAATGGTGGACTAGAGTCCCTGGGTGACAGTCCCGGAGGGGGAATCGGGGCCAAGTAGTTGCTGCATTTGTAGTTGGTCAAGGATACAAAGAGGCAGCAGCAAGGATGGCCCCAGCAGTGGAAGATCTCTGCCGCTATAAACGGATTCAGAGACCACTCATGACGTTGAAGAATGTACCTGCTGAGTCTGTCTGCTATCAAATTGGAACTCCCAGGAATGTGCGTTGCTAGAAGAAAACGGTTGGTAGTCATCGCCCATTGCCATATCCTCATGGCCTCTCGACAAAGGGGGGTAAGATTTGGTTCCACCTTGCTTGCTGACTTACCAGACCACCAGCCATATTGTCTGATTGAATCACAATTGTCCCAGACAGCAGCAGGGAACGGAATGCTTGCAATGCCAGAAGCACCGCCTCAGCTCTAGAACATTTATATGCAGATGGGCCTATAGTTCGGACCAAGTGCCTTGGACTGTGTCCCTGACATAGCTCCCACCCCATCAGGGAGGCGTCCGTGGTCACTGTGGCTTTGAGTTGCGGGGGGAGAAGGGGCAAGACCATTGAGAGAGATTGTGTCATCCACCTATTTAAATCCTGTTTGCACCTGTGTGTTACTCTAATAATGGACAAAAGAGGATGCCGAAAAGGATACCATTGGGTGAGCAGTAGCCATTGTAGAAGCCTCGTGAAACCTGGCCAAGCGAATAATGGTGATGGAGGCTGCCATGGAACCCAACAGATGTAGAATCAAGTGAGCCATGGATTTTCCCTTTGAAAGGATTGGGATTAGTTGTTGCTTTATCCTTAGAATTCTGTGCTTTGGAATAGCAGCTCTGCAGTGTGTCCAAGATGACCCCTATGAATTCTGTCGACTGCAATGGGGGGAGATTGAATTTTTGAAAGTTTATGGTCATGCCTAGACTTTGAGCAGCGAGGAGAGTGTATGCCAGGGCTTTTTCCAGAAGATGTCTGGTGGGGGCAGAAATGAGCCAGTCTAGGTATGGAAACACCTGAAATCCTTGAAGGCGCAAGTAAGCTGGGACAAGTGCCATGAACTTTGTGAACACACTGGGGGCTGTAGAGAGTCCGAAGGGCAGTACTCTGAAATGGTAGTAACTGGCTCCTGCACGGAAGCACAGAAATCTTCTTTATGGCCTGTCCACCTTTATGTGGTAGTACGCATCTTGAAGATCTAGAGAGCACATCCAATCGTCTTTTACCAAAAGCGGGAGGATAGACTGTATTGCGACCATCTGGAATGTTTGCACTCACGAACTTATTCAATACACTGAGATCCAAAATTGGTCTCCAGTCCCCGGATTTCTTTGGCACCAAAAATGGTTTTGAATCTGGATCCTATCTGGTCTGGAGGGGACTATTTGGATGACTTTCTTGGCAGCTTTTCTACCTGTAGTGCTGCTTCTTCCCTTTGGGTGGAACGTCGGGAAGACTTTTTGATGGGACGGAACAAAGATCGATGCAGATATGATTACCTCTGGTTATAATCCTTTGTACCCAAGGATCGGTGGTGGTTAGCCAGGCAGAAGGGTACAAGGAGAAACATCCAACCACCTCCAGGGAAAGAAGTTGGGCCGCTCTTCAGGAGCGTTGATAGGATTGACCAGGGAAAGAATCCATGGAACCCTGGTTACACAGACCCCCTCTGCCCCGAAAAGAGAGTCTCCCCTGTGAGTTTCCCCTCTGCCTCTGGGGGAGAACTCTGTTTCACAGAAAGGACCCTGAGATTTCTTGAACCATATCTTCCCACTTTTTTGGCTTTGGAAGAAAGCACATTGAGGGAAAGAATAACCGACACCTACAGCAAAAAGGGTCTTACCGTCCTGATCACATCTGACCAGTGTGCTTTTAACTTTGGGCCCAAACAATGAGGAGGCCTCAATGGGTGCATTAAGAAAGGAAGACTTAAAAGGTTCCGCAAATTTGCAAAAGTGCATCCAGGCGTGTCATCTCAAGACCGCAGCTGAACCCACTGCTCTAGCTGCTCCTTCTGGTGCGCAAGATATCAATCGCATAGCAGAGTTAGACAGATTCAATGGTGGCCAGCTGAGAGGCCACTGTCTGACAGCACCGCCAATGTTTCAGAGAGCTCAGATACCAGATCCCTCTGAAGCCTGGTAAAATGAGTCATAATTCAGGAACCTGACAGCAAAGGTCACTGAAGCAAAGGTGTGCTTCCCTATCCTGTCCAGGGCCAGAGACTTAGGCGGATGGACAGGTTTTCTGCCAGATCTTTTTCTTGCGGCCACCACAAAAGCATCCACAGGAAGATTTTTGGACCAATGAGGATCCGAAACAGGAGGGGAAAGATCTTATCTGGTCTCCGGGGAATAGCTTTGATGCTATCAGGAGACTTCCAAGCATACTGCACGATGAGCCAGACAAGTTCACTGGCAGGTGGAGTAACCCGTGATGTAAGGGGCCGGGCGAGAAAGGCCTGCAGGAACACAGATTCCTCAGAGGTCGGATTAAAGAACTGCCAGTCGCCTCCGTTTCAGGATTTTGAGGAGATCACCAAAGGATAGTACCTCAGAGGGTGACTGAGGGGATACTTCCCCCTCATCGAAATCCGTCTTCGGTGAGGGACTCCTTTGTGGAGTCCATGTGCTTCCTCTTGCACAAACTTTTCCGGTGGACCTCAACGGGAGAAGCTGGAGAAGACAGCGGAAAAGGGGATTCCTGAGGGGATATATCCTGCGGCCCCTGCACCTGGTGTCCGCTAGGCGAGACTTGTGAAACCAGTGTACCAGAGGAGTGCAGAAGTATACAGAGTCCGGAATTGCCAGCAGCAGTGAAAGCCTTCTCCATCAGTTGGAAAGCTGGTGCACCCGAAGGAGTGTGTGCCTAGGACAGGGGTCTCACACTAAGTGGCTCAGCCTGCCGACCCAGAGTCCCTGGATGACTGTGGAGCAGAAAACTCTGACATCCTGGGTCATAGCAAAACTTTCCTGCCACGAAGGCAACTGCGGTTCCTTAGCGAGATCCATACAGGGATCAGTAGACGGGGAAGACTGTGCTATATCCATGGACTTTAAAGGCAATGAAGGAGGAGAATAAGGGGTCTTTGGAGATGGGTGATCACCTCCAAAGGAAGGATAATTCCTGAGGGGTGGGATACCTCTGGCCAGGAGTACCTAGTCCACAAGATGCAACACATTTTCGGAAAGGCTTCTAGTGGACCTCATGGAGACTGAGGGAGAAACAGGCCTGTCCACAGAAGAGACAGACTCTGCCCATCTCATGACCGCACCAAGGACAACAGTGCCAAGAGACTGGACTACTGTTGTCTGCACAGAGGAAGGAAGTCATCGGTGCTGAGGTCATGGTCTGCACCGACAGGGATCGGTGCCGAAGCTGGAACCGACAAAAAGTACAGTTTTGTACCTACCATAAATGTAGATGTCCGATAGATATGCAACTGCAGTCATAACATATGGGTTGTTCTGCCTCAGGCAGCCCTCGGTCGGCCGGATTCCAAAGTCTGGGTCCGACGTCGGCTGAGGTCGCATTTCTCTCCGTCAGAGCAGCTGGAGTACATAAGCATCAGCCGACGCCATCTTCTTCAGTGTTTCTTGCCCCACATGCCAGGTGCCCTCCAAGGAAGGCTGTACTCAAATTGGAAGACAAAAACAGGTTTCCAGACAAATAAATAAGCAATAAACAGATACACCATAACAGATATCCCCAGCTAAAGATAACGGAGAGGAGTGGACCCAAGGCATAGAGGGGAAGGAGGGAGGGAAAGCCCGACTGCAGTTGCATATCTATCGGACATCTACATTTATGGTAGGTACAAAACTGTACTATGTCCTTCAAGAATGCAACTGCAGTCATAACATATGGGTAGAATACCATAGCTTAGCTGGGGGAGGTGGAATGCTCTAAGAAAAGGATGGTGTAGCTATCCATCCCTGCAGGACTGCCGAAGCAAAGCCTGCTCTGGATCTGGAGTATAAGGGGAGGTTGTAGTGTTTGGAGAATGTATGCACGGAGCTCCATGTAGCAGCTTCTAGAATGTCTTTTGTAGGCACCCCTCTTAAGAATGCTGTAGAGGTGGCTGTAGCTCTGGTGGAGTGTGGTCTGACATTGGCTGGTACACTTTCCATGGAAGGAATAACAATCTGATGCAATGTCCAATCCATTTTGAAATAGTCTGTTTGGAAATTGCTTTCCCTTGTACTCCAGGGGCGTAAGCTACAAAAAGCTGATCAGACTTCCTACTGGTCTTGTTCTATCCAGGTAGTAGCGAAGTTGTCTGTGAATGTCCAAGGTATGCAACAGTCTTTCCCCTTTGTTCTCAGGATTGGGAAAGAAGGTAGGCAGGTGAATTGCTCGATTTAAAGAAACCCTAGATACCACTTTTGGCAGAAAGGTAGGGTTGGTTCGTAAGGAGACCCTGTCTCTGTGAAAGGTTATGAACGGTGGTATTGCCATTAGGGCCTGTAATTCCGAGACCCTTCTTGCTGAGGTAATTGCCAACAGGAAAGCGGTCTTCCATGAGAGAAATTCTAAGTCCACAGAAGCTGCTGGCTCAAAGGGGAGTAGAGTCAGTTTTTCTAGGACAAAGTTGAGGTCCCAAGCTGGTACTGGAGCCTTTCTTGGTGGCTTAATATTCTTGATTCCCCTAAGGAATTGCCTTAAAGGATGTGAAAACACAGGTGGATCAGTGTTGTATCTAGCGGAGATAGCTGAAGCCTGTATTTTTATGGAAGAATATGAGAGTTCATTTTGTAGCATATCTGCCAAGTATTCCAAAATGAGTGGGATGTTCAGTAATGATGCATCATTACCCTTGCTGGTATTCCAGATGCTGAATCTCTTCCATTTTGCTGAGTAAACCTTTCTGGTGGATGGTCTTCTGGCTTCTGTTAGTATCCGTTGAACTTCCTTGGAGAGAGATAGATTGAGGTTATTCATGAGATCTCCGAAGCTGTTAGCTGCAGCGTCTGAATGTTGGGATGTACTGTCTTGAAGTTGTGATGAGTCAAAAGTTGGGGCCATTGGGGAAGGGCCCACTTTTTGTTGTGACATATGCTCCGCAGTAGTGGATACCAGTGTTGTCTTGGTCAGTCTGGAGCTATTAGGATCCCCTTGGGCTTCTCTGCTTTGATCTTTAGTAACACTGTGGTCATCAGTGGCAGAGGTGGGAATGCATAGATTTTTAGGAAGTTCCAGTTGAATGAGAGAGCATCTATTTTCTATGCTTGTGGATGATATGTCCTTGAACAGAACTTTTGTAGATGATGATTGAGGTGGGAGGCAAGTAGGTCTACTTCTGGCCTGCCCCATGTCGAGGCGAGTCGTATGAATATTTCTGGATGTAACCTCCACTCGTGGGGGTCTAGGAAGTTCCTGCTTAAGCTGTCCGCCAGCACATTGTCTTTGCCTGGAACTAACTGGGATTGCAGCTGTATGTTTAGGCTCAGTGATTTTTCCCAAAGATTCATTGTCTGTCTGCAAAGGGGGTAAGAATGGGTGCCCCCCTGCTTGTTTATGTACCACATCACAGTGGTGTTGTGTCTGTATTAGCAGGTGGCCTTGCTGAAGTTGTTGCCGAAAGGCCTCGATGGCATGCATTACTGCCAGCATTTCTTTTTGGTTGATATGCAGATGCGTTTCCTTTGGAGACCATTGTCCTTGAATACATCTGCCCTCCATGTGCGCCCCCCATCCAAGGTCTGAGGAGTCTGTGGTCATGGTCTGTGTTATCTGAGGCTTTTTGAACGACATACCTGTGTTTGCCTGGCTTACCGAGGCCCACCATATGAATTCCTTTTGTAGGCATGGAATGAGCAGTATGGTTGCCTCTAGGTTGTTGCTGTGTTGAGACCATAAGCTTTTTAGGTACCATTGAAGTTCTCGTGTAGTCTTGCTAATGGAACCAGGAGAATGCAGGATGCCATGTAACCCAGGGCCTGTAGGAATCTCCTTGCAGTCATCTGGGTGAGCTTTGCCAAACCTTTGAAGTAATGAGTTAACTTCTTTTGCTCGTCTTCTGTCAGGTAAGCCATTCGAGAGGTTGTGTCTAGATTGGCTCCTAAGAAGGTTATTTGCTGGGATGGCTGTAGTCTTGACTTTTGGAAGTTGACTGTGTATCCCAGAGCCTGTAGCAATTGTATGACATAATTCAAGTTTGTCAAAATCAGTTTGTTGTCCGCTTGTATGAGGCAGTCGTCCAGGTGCGGGTAAATTTTGTGAATACTCTGGGCGCAGTAGATAAGCCAAATGGCAATGCTGAGAATTGATAATGCTCTGGCCCTGCAAGAAATCTGAGGTATCTTCTGCAGCTGTGTCTGATAGGGACATGCAGGTATGCCTCCTTGAGGTCCACAGTAATCAGCCAAGACCCCTTGCCCAGCATGGGAAGGAGTTGCTGTAGTCAGCATTTTGAACTTTGGTACTATGAGGAAAGTGTTTAATGCGGACAAATCCAATATTGGTCTCCATTGAGTTTCTTTTCTTGGAACAAGGAACAGTCTTGAATAAAACCCCTGGCCTTGTTCTTGTTGTGGAACTTTTTCTATTGCTTTGATGTGAGCAAGCAGAGAAATTTGCTTGATAGCCTCTGCTCTCTGGTTTTGTGGTAGGTTTGGCATGCCTTGTTTTCTTGGCAAGGTATGAAAGTGGAACCTGTAACCTTGGTCTATAATGTCCAAAATCCATTTGTCCTTTGTCAGTCTGTGCCAATTGTCTGAAAACAGAGATAATTTTCCGCCCAAAGGAGCTTCTGTTTGCTCCTTGGTCAGTGGAAGTAGAGGAAAGTCATTGAGATTGTCCCTGTGGGGCAGGAGAGACCCGTGTCACTTCTTTGGTTTGCTGGTTGCCATTGTCATCCCCTGTAGGAACCTCTGTATTGTCCTCTTCCTCGGCCACGCCTGCTTTTGCCCCTTTGAAATCTTTCAGGATTAGGAAAGAACCAGTTTTTAGAAGGCCAATTCCTGCTGAATCTGGGTGGCTGAACCTGGAGGAAATCTTTGACTGTCTGAACTGACTTGGCTTTTTCCTCAATGGACTTTAACACATCTTTAGCATTAGCACCAAAAAGCTTGTTCTTTTCCAAGGGTGCAACAAGAAGTTTTGCCTTAACATGATCTGGTAGAGGTTGTTCTTTAAACCATGCATGTCTACGAATGACCGCCCCTGTCATAGCTGCCCTACATGAAGCTTCCAATGCATCATATCCACACTGTAGGAAGTGATTGCTAACTTGCTGAGAATTATGTACAGCCTCCTGCAAAGACTTCCTATCTAAAGGTTCAGGAGAGGCCAATGTTTTCTGTAAATCACCTAATAGGTAATCCTGATATTGAAACATGAAAGAGACAATTGAGAGCTCTCATAGATAAAGTAGTGGAGGTGTAAACCTTCTTTCCCCATCTCTCTAATGACATAGCTTCCCTGTTGGAAGGCAAAGGATTTTTGGAGGTGGTAGCTGAAACCCCTTTCGGTCCCTGAGAAATTGTTTCTAAATCAACAGCATGGGCTCTGAAGAAATGAGAATGTGTTTCTGGGACCCTATAGTATCTATCAGGCTTGGCAGGAGCAGGAGGAAGAGTATCAGGGGTAACACTGGAGTCAGAGTACAGATCATCCAAAACATCAAGCACAGGAGGTATAGCTAAGGGCCTGTGTTGGGGCTTTTTAAGGAAGGTTCGAAGGCGCTTTCTGGAATCAGAATATTCCTGGCCTTGCCACTTGAAATGTTCCCTCATGGAATGCAGAACTTCCCCAAAAGAAATATCCTCAGGAGGGGAGGCAGAGGGGATGGAGTCCTCTGCATCTGAGTCCTCATAGGTCTGGAAGGGCTCTTCCTGGCTGTCGAGTGAACAGAGACCTCAGAATCTTCATCTGAAGGGAGAGGGTCTGAGGGTTCAACCCTGGGCCTCTTATCAGGAGGAGGCTGGGATCCTCTCAGGATGGGCCTGTGAACCTCTGATCATGGAAATTAAGTCTGCGGCCATAGTCATTTGTGTTTCAGGAGTAGGCTGAGGTAAGGCTTTAGCAGAAAGGTGCTTGGTTTTGCTGGCTGCCTTAGCACGTGTGTAGGCCTTGATAGACATGGACATGGGAGGCCTAGCAGCTCCACGTGCAGGAGTGACCTTATCCACAGCAATGGTCTCGGGCATTTCCTCGGTTTCAGTATCCGGAGGAAAATCAATAACTGGCGGTGTGGTCTCCGGTATCGGTAATGCGGTGTCTTCAGTTCGGAGCAGTGAAATAACCGCCTGAGGGAACCGGGGCACTCGCAGTAGGTTTTGGCGTGGTGTCTGAGGAAAACACGGGCCGAGAATGTCGGTCCCAGTCTTTTCGTTTCTTAGGAGTCTGTGATGTCGGTAGTTCCGACGGCATTGTATAATCGAATTTTTCGCCGACAAAGTCTTCAGCGAACTCCGCCCAGCGCCTTAGAGTGCGCTTGTTGAAGCGAGCACAGGCGGCACAGGCCGAGACGTCGTTGTCTGGGCCAAGGCAAGGAAGGCAGTAAGAGTGGAAATCCTTATGAGGTATTTGTTTACCACAAGACAAACAATTATTTACTTTTTCAGTAATTTCTGACATCAGCTGAGGCAAGAAAAGGTCCCCAACAGGGTACTTCGCTTTTTGATGACTTCGGATTCGAAGAATACAGGAGCTGACTGACCGGCACTTGCGAACTGCTTCTGCTTCGGGCACCGCGCGGCAAGAAAGACTGAAGATGGCGTCGGCTGATGCTTATGTACTCCAGCTGCTCTGACTGAGAGAAACGTGACATCAGCCGACGTCGGACCCAGACTTTGGAATCCGGCCGACCGAGGGCTGCCTGAGGCAGGACAACCCATATGTTATGACTGCAGTTGCATTCTTGAAGGACATCTGGAGTCAACAATAAAGGAGTCTGTTCCGAGGAAGATCTCTGAGCCGACACAGTCAAGGTCTGTGCCAACTGAGCGGTTGGTGCAGATACAGTGGTAATGGTCTGAACCAAGGAGCTCCTCTGTGCCAATATATAGAAGGCTGCAGGAGAAAAAGGAGTTGAAATCACTAATGGAGCCAAAGGCTTAGGTGCCGAAGGTTTAGGCACCAAAAGCACTGGGGCTGAGAGCTCCGGTGCCAAAACTTCAGGCTTTTTAGGTTTTGATTGGCGGGAGCCACCAGCCAGGGACGAAGGCAAACATTTAGCCTTAGTAGGAACATCCAATGTTTTCTTAAGGGCTCTAGGAGGGGTTGAGGACTCAGACCCAGAAAGAGTCACTGAAAAGGGAGATTTTAAAAGTCCCTTGAGTAACAGCTTGTTTTTCCTTTCCAACAAGATTCTATTAGAAAAGTTCACAAATAGTAGAGGGTGGGTCAGACAAATGGAAAGCTCCCAAACAATAAAACACAGAGTGTGCATCAGAAGTAGGCAGTTTGTCTCCACAATCAGACCACCACTTAAACCCCAAACCACCTTTCTTATCTGCCATGACAGCAAATTAGAGAAGGTACCAGCAATGGTACAAGAGATTACCCAAAGGTATGAGAGAAAAGGGAAAAGGATTACCAAAGATGGTAAAGAGAGAATACCTCACTGTAAAGTCATAAATAAAGCAAACAACCTGAAGAAATTATGAATGCTAGATGCGATAGGGTAAGACAATAAAATATGAACTTTCCTGACAGAAAAGTAATCTGTAAAACTATTAAACAATTGTAAGTACTTGGCTCAAAAGTAGCTTGACACGACCGAATGGCAATGCGGCAAACGAAATCTGAGTTAACAGGGAGAGGGGGGATTGTGGGCAAGAGTTTTGCTCGAGAGTTTGAAGCTGAAGCGAGCTTGGAAAATGGCCGGCTCGTTTCAGTGCTCGGAACAGATGCCCATGTGCAAGGAATGAACGAGGATTAACTATATCAGACCAGTAAGTATCCTTTTCTGTGCTTTTAAGCTGTTTATCTGCTTTATTTTCTGAAAAAAAAAATCTATATCACTACCTACCTATATTGCTACCTATATATCTAATCCTCGTTTCCCACCTTTCTGAGCTAGTATAGTCCAGTTTTCAAGTTAGTGCTGAATTCAGGGCTGTTACAAATCTGTGTTTGGCCATACCTTACTTGGATAGAAGGAAGTTTCTCTGTTCACTTGTGAGGGGGGGAGCTTTGAGCAGCCTATCTGTCCCGAGTGGTTTGAGCCCAGAAATTAGTAGTTTATTGGTCATTTTGGGCCAATTTCTCTTTCATTTCCCTGCTATAAATACCATATTTGTCCGGATTTGCACACCGGGTAGCTAGGGTAAAATTATTCCCAGCTCCACAAAGTCTCCTCTTCAAGTTTTCCCTTGGAACTAAAACTTTCAACTTAAGCACTCAAGCCATTCATTACTCAGCCCGGCACTTCCTCAAAACTTATAGCAAGCACTTAACCCTAGCACTAGAACCTCCTGTACTGTACAGTAGGACAAGGCTCTCTATTTACATAACCAGCCATCTAGTACAACAGTTCACTGTACTATCCAGGCATGTCCAAAGGACCGTTTCAGGTGTACTCTCCAGTCCAACTGGTGAATCTGGGCATTTTGAGGAAATGTTACAACTGCCTCATGTACACAGACAACCCCCTCCTACCACCAAACACTAATACATGCGAGAGATGCAGTTATACAGCCAAACAAGAGGCTAAGCTCTCTCAACCCAAGACTGGATCAGACAGTCAAGAGGAGAAGGGAAATACTTGCATCACACCACCAGTCTTACAAGGACCCATTACACCAGCACAAAACATATACATGGAAACAGACTCGGAGGCTCTAAATAAAAATCTGCAAAACAGAGACCTCCAAGCAACCTCCACCCCCAACACAAACCATGATGCACTTCACAAAACCGTGAGCCATGCAATCACAGCCCATAACGCAAAATAACATACCCAACATAGTAATAGGTGACTATAGTCAGGAACACTGATGTCCCACTCACTAGGTTGAGTAAGGAGAAGGTTACTCTTGGCTTCCTGTCGGGTGCCAGGATCCGCCACATAACTCAAGCACTCGGGTCACTCCAGAACAAGTACAAATATGACTCATTGTCCATGTTGGTGCAAATTACCTGAACCGTACCTCCCTGGACTACAGGAAGAGACATGCAAGAGCTATCTGATCATGTAGCCCAGTCCGGTATGACCCTGACCATGAGTAGCATCCTGCCCTCAACCAAGAATGATACCACGGTATAAAGAAAAAATTCTCAATTTCAACAATTGGCTAAGTTTCTGGTATCAAAGGGGATCCAGTGCCTGCCTGGAATGACATGCTCGACAAGCCACGTTGCTTCACTAGAGACTGCTTGCACCTGTCACCCTTGGGCTTT
This sequence comes from Protopterus annectens, assembly GCF_019279795.1. Lineage (NCBI taxonomy): Eukaryota > Metazoa > Chordata > Ceratodontiformes > Protopteridae > Protopterus > Protopterus annectens. Next base: position 901,283,698 of record NC_056748.1, read on the forward strand.
AGAATACTTGCCAAGGCTCCTGCCACCCCCATAGAGCCTTTTTTAGACAAGGCTCAAAAGACAAACCCGTCGTAAATAGCACAAGTAACAAAAAAACTGAGGGCAATGCTACTCAATGCCAGAAGTCTAAACCTACAAATGCACGCACACGAGGCACTCAGTATGGAGAAAAATAGATTTATGTGCAATGACAGAAACCTGGTTTAAGGCTCCAGAGAGCACCCCAGCAATACCAGGCTACAACTCATACCATACATTTCAGCCACAGAACCTAAACCGAAATACAAAAGGCGGGGGTGTATCCATATTCATAAAGGATACCCACACCTCTAGGTTAGTGGCACAGCACGATGCTTCAGAGATCATCCACATGCAGCAATGAACAAAACTGCAATTCAAATTGTAGCTTGCTACAGATCACCCACCATATCCCAGGTCACCCATTCCACATTTCTAGAAACACTGGGAAACAAAGGTCCTACCAAACACCCTAATATTGGGTGATTTCAATTACCCAAACATTAATTGGGAGAACTGCTAAAGTACTAACCTCCCTTGCCCAACTTTTCCTAGAATTTATAAACTCAAACACCCTGGTTCAACTGGTCAACACTCCCACCAGAGGTAACATATTGGACCTGGTAATCAACATGGGCGACTGGTGTTCCACACCAGAAGTCAACCTCTTGCTGGTTAGATCTGACCACAAACAAATCACTTTGGATATCCATATTCCGCCCCCACCTCCGGACAAGAAAGCCACCATGAAAAGCTTTTCAAAAGCAAACTTCACATTACTTAAGAATGAGGTGGAAAGTTTCAAAGCCCCCATGCTGAAGCATAACACTGTTCAAGCTGCAAAATCCTATACTAATGCATTCTACGGCAGCTACAAGAACGCATGGATCGTGCCATCCCAAGCAAAACCAAGACTCACTCCAAGAAAAGGAAACCAGTCTAGTGGACTCCTGCCATAAACAAGCTATACAATAGGAGGAGGAAACTAGTACAGACAAAAGTAAAATTCCAAGAAGGGAAGACATCCCTGATCAGTATCAGCAAGAAACTACAATCCCTCAAAATCATCCAAGGTGAGCTTTGAAAGAAAAATTGCCAAGGACTCCAAAGATAGTCATTCTTTAGCTATGTCAAGAACCTAAGTGGCAATGCTCAGATCTGCTTGGAGTTGGTGCAGAATGGCACAAAATACACTGAACTGAGATATCGCCAACATCCTGGCAGACAGGTTCAGCGCAAACTTCACCCCCCTCTCACCCCCAAAAAGGCCCATAAACATACCAGAAGAATGTAGAGTCCCTGAAATCACAGACACTCAGGTTAAAGCAGCCCTCTCCAAAGTCAAAAACACAATGTGACCGGACGGTGTCCCAGGCTGCACCCTACATGAGCTCAAAGACTAACTAACCCCTCACCTAAACACACTGTTCAAACTCAGCCTCTCCACAGGCGACATACCCATAGAATTGCCAACAGTTATTCTGCTCCACAAAGGTGGAGCCATAACAGACCCTGGGAACTATCGCCCTATAAGCCTAACTAGCTTGGTCTGCAAAGTTATGGAGCGAATCATGGAACTCATTAACAGAGACATTGGGAACCTCCAAACACTGAACCCAACCCAGTTTGTTTTTGTTAAGGGCAGATCATGCCTCCTAAATCTGGACTTCTTTGAGACAATTACCAAGGCTACAGACGAGGGAAAGGTGGTACACAGCCTACCTACACCTCTCTAAGGCCTTCAACACCATTCCCCATTCTGCTATTACAGGCAAGCTCACCAGCCTGAACATAAACCCCTACGTCACAAGATGGGTTGTCAAATGGCTCACGGACACAACCCACACGGTGAGAGTTGCGGGAGCTAGGTCAGACTCTAAACTGTTTACAAGTGGAGTTCCCCAGGGCTCAGTCCTAGGACCCCTCCTGTTCGGCATATACTTCAGAGGTACAGGCAAGCACAGGAGGACTATGGCTGACCCAAGTTCGCAGACTACTGCAAACCAGGGGCTATAATTGACTCCGGCTGACAGACATCCTCCAAAAGGGTCTCACTGAGATGGATACCTGGTGTCAAAATCATGGCCTCAAAGTACCCACAAACTACCACATAGGTGGTAGTCCCCTAAATACGGAAGTGTTAAGGGATCTGGGGATCCAAGTAGATAGTAATCTCACCTTTGATAATCACACTGCCAAAGTGATTAGAAAATCCCTCTACGTGGCCCACCTAAACACAAACTGGTTCGCATCCAGATCAAGAGGTCATTGTGCCCCTCTACTCATCAGACCCATCTTAAGAGTACAACACTCCATAAGGGATGTACCTTACAAGACACCTGCAACAGCTGGAAAGACCACAGAAGTACCTCAACCAAGAGGATCAACGGCCTCAGACTCCCTATGCAGCTAGACTGAAAAAAATTAGTTTTACTCTGTTGCATACCGCCTACTCAGAGGTGATCTCTGCCTGACATACAAGGACATGTCCAATCCAGAATACATGGACATGCTCCACCTAAAGAAAACCTTATCCTCTCAAGCCACACGCTCTAGGGATCTAAAACCTCACAATAAATAGGACATGCTGAAGGGATATATTCCTGTCCCAGAAACTTCCCATGCTTTGGAACGATCCCAATCTACATTAGGCAGAGCTCCTCACAAACACTCTTCAAAAGAAATCTTGACCAGTGTATGGGAAACAGTTTACCTCTGGGATCACTTCAGTGGCTCTGCTGGACAGAGGCACAGGGGACTAATCTAAGGGGGCAGCAAAAGCCAACACATTCTAGCTAGGCTTAAAAATGCCTTCGGGCAGATAGCCTAGTACCCACCTATGAACCTATGTACTTTCCAAAGACATCCCCATTATTGGTGTCAGCCAAATTCCCAGGTACTTCATTTCTTCCAAACCTATTCCTGCACCTCTTACTTAACCCCCATTCTTCTCACATACCTCACCCTAGCTTTCCCTTAATTTACTTTAAAAGATCCCAAACCTGTGCATTTCCCATAGCCTATTCCTCATCTTTTTCCCAAATGGTCATGAACACATGGTTCATATTAATTTTACCCACTTTTGCCTTATCTATATCCCTTTAATTCTAGTCTCATTAGCTCTGCCAACAGTTCCGGGTATATAACAAAGGCAAGAGGACACAACCCCCTCTCATTCCTCTCTGTATAAATCTGAGAGCCCTGCTCTAATTTTCACTTCTACTGCTCTCTCATGTAGACTCCTCCCTCTGGTGGCCCCAGTTTAAGCAACCCCCCCCACCAAAAAAGTCCATCTATCCCATTTTCTGAGAAGCATATAAATATACTATTGAATACTTCCCTTAACCCAACCCTTTATTCCAGCATGCCTGTCTTAATTACCCTGCATCTTCCCCATTTTTAAATTGCCAGTTCCTTTTAGGTAGAGTCACTACCCCCCCTTTGACATTCCCAGTGATATACTAGCTACCAACCTGTATCCTGCTCCCTCCCCTATCATCCTATATAGTGAGAGGAGTTCCCTATATTGCTATCAATTCTGTTTTGCCTCTCCTCAAATAATCCATTCTCATTTCTGTTTACCGTTTTACATTTCATAGGTTCATAGATTAGTACTAGGCTAACTGCCCTTATGAGCCATTTTAAGCATAGCCAATTATCCCTTGTGAGACTCAAACCCTGCACCTTGCGTTTGTAAGGCAAACACCTTAACCATTAGGCCACCCTCCCAACCCAGTCTATTTTCATACCACACACTACTACATTCCAAGTATTCTTCCCTCTCCTACTCAAAGACTTACATCCCTTCCCTTTTATACCAGACTGTTAACACCACTTGCCAACTCCCTTTGGTTTCCAAGCTCATCTTAATTTATGCTCCAGTCCCCTTTTTACAGGAACTACGTACATATATACAAAATTCACCTCCCCTCTCAAGAGATTTGCCCATCTCTGACTTGAGAACATTTTCCGTTGGGGACTTCACACAATTTCACAAGTGTTACCACTTAAATTCTGCCTCACTTTTTCCTTAATTATCCTGCCAATATGATTTTACCAGCAACATGAATTGTCTTTATGAAGCAACGCTTCCACTTTATCACCCTAGCTTGCTTCATTGCATTTCCCCACTGTAATGTTTTTGCCCAGCCTTTACTGTTTCTTACAAAATTCAGTCTCAATTCACACTATCAGATTCAAATCGATCTGCCTTTAACTGTTCTTTCCAACAAAATAATCTGACTTCCTGGTTTGCCTTTATTTCACTTCATTAGACAAAACAGAAGACTTGTTTTCCTCCTCTTAAAATCAGCAATCACGATATTCTACACTTGCAAATCAACATGTCCAGTCCCATCCCTTACCATTTCCACTCAATTACCCTGGGCCTTCTCCAGTATCACTCCAATACCTATAAATATTAGACTAGTTCTATTTTAGTTAGTAAATTAGACAGTTTCACTCCCCCATCCTGTAACATTGCCATTGTGTTTTCTCCTCACACTAAGGAATTAGCCTGTAAATCTACTTCCACTATCTTGGAAAATAGATCCACTGTGTCACTTCCTCCCATTCTTAACACTAGAGTTAAACAAAAAACAAAACATCCTGCCATACATCACATTGTACTTTTGATACTGCCCTTGTACAGTAAAGATTCAATTATCCTAACTGGGTCCCAGGGTTGTTCAGATTATAGGGTTCAATTATGTTGGTTAAAAAAAATTCTAAAATCTTTTCTTCTGCACACGGAATACATTTCAGCCTTTCATTGATTCCAGTGGACATTAAACATTCTGCACACGAGAGGGCTACAAGGTCAAAAAGCATACATAAGTGAAGTATATTTACATATTCACAAGATTTTTCCTACACAAACTTAGACAAGCGAGTTTGAATAATTGACGTTTTGGATAATCACCTCAAAATGCACGGTTAAATATTTCAGCTATCAAAGTTCAATCCCCAAGGCAAGTAAACAGTCACTTTATTCGGTGTAGAACAAAAAGTCACATCAATGTTTCTTCTACTGGCTGTTTCCTTGCTTCCCATACCATTCAATCTCAGTCTCCACACAGTTTCCAAGATGGAAAATAGTCTTACTTCCAGCAAAATTGCATTCTCCAGTCTGATCTTGCCCAGTACTTAATTGAAAAATGGCCCGCTTCAAAATGGTTTTGCCAGGTACTTTTGCACTCGTTCAGCAGCCATGAATGCTACTCTCCTTTCAAGTAAAATCTTATCACAGTTCGATACATCCACCAAAATATGCAGGGATCACTAAAAAAATTAACAGATTAAAAGCTTTTTTTTGTTTTTCAGAACTCTTAGGAGGAACCTGATCAGCAAAGACTCCCCTCTCCTACCATCAACTTAAGTTTCCATAATTGAAAATAGTCTCCTCAAGCTTCAACGTGGAAACTTAAATCTGTCTTTGGGATATACATTACCCTCTGTTGTATTCAGGTAGTCTTATGTCCCTTTTCAACATGCTGACCGGATACATATTCGCCCATATGGCTAGCAGCTTCTGCATGGCTTCCTTAGTAATCTTTTTCAAACTTAAACACCCTCACCACCTTTATACTCTTTCAGCATGCTTTATCCAGCGTTCTCTGCATTTCTAAAAACAGTCCAATCATGCTTCCATTGTTGGAAACAGACTGTAGAACTATAGAAATGAAAAACACCACAGCAGAGAACAGCTCCAAATGACAATTTTATTAGGTTTAGCGCTTTCTTCTCCTAATAGAGACTTCCTCAGAACAAATGTAAAATATTGACCCAGACCTTAAATACCAAAAGTCATTTAGTTTAATTTGATCACATGACAGTGAATAAGCATAAAATAAAAGTTAAGGTAAAAAAATATAACATATATTTAAAAAGTATTCAATAAAACAGAAAAATTGTATATAAAATATATAATATAAATGCCTCGCATGCCAACTGCAAGGATAAATTTGTTAAGCGAAAACTCCTATCCTGCGAGGTGTTTTAATTTTAAAATACAGGCAATGTTAATAGCCTTGTTTATACATGGAGAGTGTGCAGCATCCAGTCTAAGCTGCCACCTTAGTTCACAAAATGTCTGGGTGCAAATCAGTGATTTCCCCTGCTGATCTACAACTACATGGTCAACTACTAAAAACTTGAAACAGTGATTATGGTGTTCCTTAATGTGCTTAACCAGGGCATTAGTAATTGTACCCTTAATATCGTACAAGTGTTCACTTATTAGGGTTTTAAAAGTTCTGGATGTTTTGCCAACATAAAATGCAGGGCACATCTCGCACTTAGCCAGGTATACTATATTTTGGCTAAAGCAATTGAAATGCCCTTTAATGACAATTTTCCTGCCATTGAGTTTTAAAAGTGTCCCCAGCCTCTAAAATGTGGGTACATACCCTACATCTCCTGCATTTAAAGTTGCCTATAGGTCTGTTGGAACAACCTACACGGGTCTCCTTAACCAACTCAGATTTTAAAAACACTGATCCTTTCTGTAAAGGATCTTTATGGGGGATCTTGCCCACTTAAAGCTCCACATTGTTGTAAAATCTCAATATATCCCAGTTGTTGGTTATGAGATCAACACTTTCCTGAATCTAGGTTATAAGTGGTAAGGTAACAAGCCATACCACATCTTTTTTCTCTCGTTGGCACATTAGGACCAAGTTCTGACCTAACCAGTGGTCCCTTCAAAATAGGTCTATAAATATCTTAAAGTTTTTCTATAACTTCCTTACTGATTTCATACAAATATGCCTCAGGGTATCCCCTCTTAGTGAACATGCCTACTATAACTTCCACTTCATTTAAAAAATGGCAGTCCAGACTGACCATTCTGGCCCCCTGATCAGTTGGCTTTTCACGATGGACTTTTTTTTTAGATATAGGGGATGCCAACTACTAAACTCCAAATAGGAGTTGGAAAAGGTAGGCTTTCTATATATGTTAGAGCACAATTTTCCTTGATCACTGTTCCAAGCAAACATTACATCTAAATAAGAAATGTTATCTTGATTGTAATGTGCGAACCACAAGAATCCAACTGTGTTTACATATGTGAGGAAAAGTACAGTTTTGTACCTACCATAAATGTAGATGTCAGATAGGTATGCATCTGCAGTCATAACATATGGGTTGTCCTGCCTCAGGCAGCCCTTCGGTCGGCCGGATTCCAAAGTCTGGGTCTGGCCTCGGCTGATGTCGCACTTCACCCGATGTCATAGCTCCTAGGGTATAAAGGCATCAGCTGACACCATTTTCCTCAGTGTTTCATGCCCCAGACGCCAGGTGCCCTCTAGGAAGGCTAAATTTATATAAAAATAGAAAATTCCAAACAGTAGAAATCAAAAAGTATATATACATACAAACAAATGCACCATAATAGATTCCCCAGCTAGCTAAGAGAGGGGTAAGTACCCTAGGAATACCACAGAGGGAAAGGAGGGTGGGTAATCCTGACTGCAGATGCATACCTATCTGACATCTACATTTATGGTAGGTACAAAACTGTATTATGTCCTTCAAGGATGCATCTGCAGTCATAACATATGGGTAGAATACCATAGCCAAACTGGGGGAGGAGGCACTAAGATAATGATGGTGTAGTTAAGATCCCTTGTAAAACTGCAGTTGCAAAACCTGCTCGGGATCTGGAGTATAAAGGAAGATTGTAATGCTTGGCAAATGTATGCACGGAGCTCCAAGTAGCAGCTTCTAAAATGTCTTTGGTAGCCACTCCTAGTAGGAAAGCTGTAGTGGTGGCTGTAGCTCTTGTGGAGTGAGGCCTGATATTTTCAGTTGTCTTTCCATGAAATGAGTAGCAGAATCGAATGCAATTTCCTATCCATTTTGAGATTGTCTGTTTTGAAATTGCTTTTCCTTGCACTCCTGTTGCATATGCTACCAGAAGCTGGTCAGTTTTTCTGCTGGCCTTAGTTCTGTCCAGATAGTAGCGCAGTTGTCTGTGTACATCCAAGGTGTGTAGTAGTCCCCCCCCCCCCCTGTTCTGTGGGTTAGGGAAGAATGTAGGTAAATGAATAGCTTGGTTCAAGGATACCCTGGACACCACCTTTGGCATAAAAGTAGGATTGGTTCTCAGAGACACTCTATCCTGGTGAAAGATAAGGAAAGGCTGCACTGCCATTAATGCCTGTAACTTGGATACCCTTCTTGCTGAAGTGATTACTAGCAGGAAGGCAGTTTTCCAAGTTAAGAACTGTAAGTCTGCTGTTGCTGCTGGTTCAAAAGGGGGAAGTGTTAATTTTTCTAGCACAAAATTGAGATCCCATGCAGGCAGAGGTGGTTTCCTTGGAGGTTTTACATTTTTGATCCCTCTCAAAAATTGTCTGAGGAGAGGATGAGAGAAGACAGGAGGATCCATGTTGTACTCTGCTGAAATTGCGGATGCATGAATCTTAATGGAAGAATAGGACAGGCCATTGTGGAACAGTTCTGCTAAGTATTCTAGGATGTGTGCTAGGTTTGCCAGTGTGACATTTGTTCCCTTTGCTGCACTCCAAATGAGGAATCTCTTCCATTTGGCTGAATGTTTTCCTTGTGGAGGGTCTGCGAGCCTCCAGGATAATGTCCTTAACCCTCTGAGATAAAACAGGTTGGTTTTGTTTTATGCAATTTTCCAAGCAGTTAGCTGCAGCGTTTTAAGTTTGGATGCAGGGTCTTGTAGTTGTTCTGCGTTAGAAGTAAAGGACATAGAGGTAGAGGCCATGAGTTCGTCCGAGACATGCTTCTCAGTAGCGGGTACCAATGCTGCCTTGGCCAGTCTGGAGCTATCAGAATTACCTTTGGCTGTTCCTCTCTGATCTTCAGTAGAACTTTGTACATCAATGGGAGAGGTGGAAAGGCATATACTGTCAGGGCCTTCCAGCTGAAAGAAAGGGAGTCCACCCTCCAGGCTTGTGGGTGGTATACTCTTGAGCAGAATTTCTTCAGTTGGTGGTTGAGTGGGGAGGCGAACAGGTCTATCTCTGGCATTCCCCATTTCTTTGTTATGGTTTTGAAGATGTCTGGATGCAGCATCCATTCGTGAGCATCCGTGGTAGTTCTGCTTAAGCTGTCTGCTAGTGAATTCTCTTTTCCTGGTACAAATCTGGCCTGCAGTTGGATGTTGAGATTCAGGCCTAAGTTCCACAGGTCCATTGCCATCCGGCATAGAGGGTATGAATGTGTGCCTCCCTGTTTGTTGATGTACCACATGACTGTGGTATTGTCCGTCCTTATCAGCAGGTGTCCTTGCTGGAGGAATGATTTGAATGCCTCGATTGCATGCTTCACTGCCAGCATCTCCTTTAGATTTATGTGTAGATTCAGCTGGTCTTGGGACCATAGGCCTTGGATACACTTGTCTTCCATGTGTGCCCCCCAGCCTAGGTCTGAGGCGTCCGTGGTGATGGTCTGCCTTGGATGTGGTTTGTGGAAAGGCAATCCTCTGTTGATCTGGCAGGCCTGAGCCCACCACAGGAATTCTTTTTTCAGGCATGGAATGATTGGTATCAGGGTTTCTACACTGTCTGTGTTGAGACCATACATTCCTTAGGTACCATTGTAATTTTCTCATATGCAGCCTGGCATGTGGGATCAAGATTATGCAGGATGCCATGTAACCCAGGGCCTGCAGGACTTTCCTTGCAGTAAGCAGAGTTTGTCTTGTTAATGCCATGAAGTAGACTGGTAGTTGCTTTTGTTTTTCTTCTGTGAGAAAAGCCATCTGAGTTAGTGTCCAGTTCTGCACCCAAAAATGTTATCCTTTGGGATGGCACTAGTCTTGACTTTTGTATGTTGACTGTGTATCCCAAGGCTTGCAGCAGTTATATGACATAGGCCAAATCCTTTATTATTTTTGTCTTGTTGTCCGCTTGTATTAGGCAGTCGTCCAGGTATGGGTAGATTTGAATTCCCTGAAGCCTGCAATGTGCAATTACTGATGCCAGGCATTTCGTGAATACTCTGGGCGCAGTAGATAAGCCAAAAGGTAATGCTGAGAATTGATAATGCTCTGATCCTGCAAGAAATCTGAGGTGTCTTCTGCAATCTGGTCGTATAGGGACATGCAGGCATGCCTCCTTGAGATCTAGAGTCAACAGCCAAGACTCCTTGCCCAACATGGGAAGAAGTTGCTGTAGGGTCAGCATCTTGAATTTTGGAACAATGAGGTATGTGTTCAGTGCGGACAAGTCGAGAATAGGCCTCCATTGATTTTCTTTTCTTGGTACAAGGAATAGTCTGGAGTAAAATCCTTGGCCTTGTTCCATAGATGGTACCTTTTCTATTGCTCTCATTTTTAGTAAGCTGATGATTTGTTTTAGAGCCTCTGATTTCTGGCTTGGTGGAAGGTTTGGCATTCCTCTCTTTTTTGGTAGAGTGTGGAAGTGAAACCTGTAGCCTTTGTCTATCGTTTGCAAAGTCCATTTGTCTCCTGTAATGCAATGCCAGTTTTTTGAAAATAAAGCTAGCTTTCCGCCCAAGGGTGCTTCCAGTTGTTCCCTGGTAGGCGGAATCAGAGCCAAGTCATTGTGTCTGTCCTGTGGAAGTGGTTGCAGTCGCAGCTGTGGCGGCACTTCTCTGGTTGGCAGGTTGCCACTGGCGACCCCTGTAGGCACCCCTTGATTGACCTCTGCCTCTTGGGTGTCTATTTCTGCCTCTCTGTGCTCTGGAGGTGTCTGGAAAGGACCAATTCTTTGAAGGCCAATTTCTGCTGAACCTCAGAGGTTGGACCTGCAGAAAATCCTTGACTGTTTGGACAGATTTTGCTTTTTCTTCCACTTTCTTTAGAACCTCCTGTGCAGGGGAGCCAAATAAACTTTGTTTCTCCATAGGGGCATCTAGGAGTTTAGACTTAACATGGTCTGGCAAGGATTGTTCTTTTAGCCAGGCATGCCTTCGAATCACTGCTCCAGTCATAGCTGATCTAAATGAAGCCTCCAGTGCATCATAGCCACATTTTAAGAAATGATTACTGACCTGCTGAGAGTTGTGTACCAAATCCTGAAGGGACTTGGTGTCTTAAAGGTTCAGGAGAGGACAGCTTTTTATTCAGCTGATCTAACAAAAATTCCTGGCACTGTATCATGTGAAATTGACAGTTTAAAGCCCTGGCAGAAAGAGTAGCAGATGTATAAACCGTTTTACCCCATTCTCTCTAATGCTCTTGATTCTCTTTCAGAGGGTAGGGGGTTTTTGGCAGAGGCAGCTGCAACACCTTTAGGGCCCTGAGAAATGGTTTCTGGGTCTGCAGCATGGGCCTTATACAAGTGGAAGTGAGAATCCGGGACCCTGTAGTATCTGTCAGGTTTGGCAGGGGCCGGGGGGAAGAGAATCAGGGGCAGTACTGGCATCATTGTATGCATAATCAACAACTGATAGTACGGGTGGTACGGCTAAAGGCCTATGCTGTGGTAAGTGTAAAAAAGTCCTTAGCCTTTTCCTAGAATCAGAAAAATCCTGACCCTGCCATTGGAAGTGTTCCCTCATTGAGTGTAGAGTTTCCCCAAATGAAAATTCTTCTGGAGGGGAGGCAGAAGGAATGGAGTCTTCTGCATCAGAATCCTCATAAGGTGAGTATGGTCCTTCCTGATGGTCAGATAAATCCGAACCATCCGAGGAATAGTCAGAGGAGAGAGGTTCAGGGGGTTCAGTCCTAGGCCTCTTCAGGAGGGGATTGTGAGGCCCTGTCTGGGTGAGGTTGGGATCCCCTGATCAGAGAAATAAGGTCCTCAGCAAGGCTGAGAATCTGAGAACTTGAGGTAGGTCTGTGAGGGGGAGCTTTTGTAGGTAAGGCCTTGGAAAGTTTAGCTGCTTTAGCCCTGGAGAAGGCCTTGATAGACATAGCAGGGGGTCTAGCTGCCCCACGTGCACGAGTAGAGATGTCCAACGGAATGGTGTCGGACAAATCTTGTGTGCCTGCTTCTTCAGTAGGAATTTCTGTAGCAGACTCAGCCGGGGCCTGTGTGGCCTCGGTAGTCGGAGGCATGCTTTCGGCCGAAGGGGGAACCGAGGTCTCTGTTTCAGCCGAAACAGAGACACTCGCGGAAGTCCTAACAGTGGTTTCAGCCGAAACCGCGGGCTGCGAGTGTCGGTACTTTTCCTTGCGCTTTTTAGCTAAATGTGTAGTCGGAGTCTTCGACTGCATTTTATATGCAAAAGCGGAGCCAAAAAACTCTTCAGCAAACTCCGACCGACGTTTAAGTGTCCGTCGGTTGAAAGAAGCACAGGCTAAACAAGCTGATACGTCGTGGTCTGGGCCTAAGCAAGGAAGGCAGCAAGAGTGGAAATCCTTATGAGGTATTTGTTTCCCCACAAGTTAAACAATTACTTTGACATCGGCTGAGGCAAGAAAGAGTCCCCAACAGGGTACTTAGCTTTTTAAGAAGTCTTCGGTAGCTGAAATCTCTGGATCCGACCGACCGGCACTTGCCAAAAGCTTCTGCTTCGGGCACCGCGCGGCAAGAAAGACTGGGGAAAATGGTGCCGGCTGATGACTTTATACCCCAGGAGCTATGACGTCGGGTGAAGTGCGACATCAGCCGAGGCCAGACCCAGACTTTGGAATCCGGCCGACCGAAGGGCTGCCTGAGGCAGGACAACCCATATGTTATGACTGCAGATGCATCCTTGAAGGACATCAGTTGGTTTCTCAGTGCCCTTCCACACCAAAAACAAGTCAAGATATCCGGTGTAGTGCAAAATATTGGGCCAATATACAACATTTATGATTAATTCCCGCTTCCAGTAACAAAATTGGCAAAAGTGGGGGCACGAGGCCCCCATTGCAACCCCAGTCAACTGTTTGAAGTACTGCCCCTCAAAATGGATACAATTGTTGCTTAAAACAATCTCCATAAGGGCAGTAATTTTTTTCAGCAGAATCCTGGTCGTACACTTGAGTTTTTGCTAGCTGCCTTTCCAACCACTGAAAGCCCTCGTTGTGGGGTATGACAGCAAATAAATTAACTACATCTAAAGTGATCATAACCATACCGGGGGATAAGGTGAGAATCTAATTTCTCAAGGAAATGCTATGAGTCTCTTGTAATAACTATTTTTCCAAACCCTTTAGCAAAAAATGATCTACGGTCTTACTAATGAAACAAAAAGTCAATGGAAACAAAGTCCAAGCCAAAACGAATTTATTAACTGCAAAACTTCACCATATAAGGTTCACCAATTTTTGGTGAACCGTATATGGTGAAGTTTTGCAGTTGTTAAATTCGTTTTGGCTTGGACTTCGTTTCCATTGATTTTTTGGTTGTGGTTAGTTGGTTCTTGGTTTCTTACTAATGAAACAAGTCTTTGATCCAGGTCCATCGACAATGAGGCAAAATTTTAAGTTACTTAGACCCTTATGAATTTTATTTGGCCCTGAAAAAGCATGTCAAAAGCCAAATCAATCTTTCTGTAAGCTACATGGATTTCATTAAGGGAACTCTCTCCATATGTCCCATCCATAAATAAACTAATTTTATCTGAATATTCATGTGTATTCATTAAGTTCACCCCGCTCCCCTTTGTCAGGTCTCAATCTGTATCATGGTGTCATTAAATTCACTTAGTATGTTGCACTCAATAGTTAAATTACAGTCAATGGCAAACTGAAAATAGCTGAAGTAGTGCCTCAGATTTTTCTCTCAGCCTTTCGTACATACGTACTCCATTATTTAATACAGGGTTAAAAGCACTTAGTCTTCTTAACCTAACTCTTCCACCTTCTCCAAAACCATTATTGCCATTAAACCACACCTTGAGGTTTAGTTTAGTAAAACATTTAAAAATTGATTAGTGCATCGATTTCCCCTTCTCGGAGACAAAATTAAACCCCATTACCAGTAAGTCTGCATGTTCAATCCCCACATCCTTAGAAGAGTAATTAAATATTTTAAAATCGTTAGCACTATTACTAAACTACAGTTGTGTACACTTTTACCATAAATGTAGATGTTGTATTCACTGTTGCAGTCATTACATATGGGTAATCTGCTGGCAGGTTGCCCTCTGTCGGCCTGATTAAGTCTTGGGTCCTGCGTTGGTTGCCTTCCCTTCTTCCATGACATCAGGTCGTCAGGGGTATAAAAAAGGGCAGCAGACACCATTACATCAGTTTTTCTTGCCCCAGATGTCAGGTGTCCCCTAAATAGGAAAAAATAAAATTACACACAAAATATACCTCCAATCCCAAAAGCAAACACATCAAAAGGGCTTTTAAGCCTAGTGAAAGAAAGTAAAGGTATAGCCAAAGAAAAATAGGGGGCTGGAGGGAAGGTAACCAGGACTGCAACAGTGAATATACTCTAACATCTACATTTATGATACAAATACACAACTGTACTATGTTTAGTGTTTCACTGTTGCAGTCATTACATTTGGGTAGATTCCCAAAGATATGGTTGGGTGGAGGGAATTGTACAGCATTAGGACCAACTACAAGGCCCTGCAGGACAGCAGTGGCAAAGCCAGCTCTGGATTTAGTGGTAAATGGTAATGTTTGGTGAACGTATGAACAGAGATTCAGGTAGCAGCTTCTAGAATGTCTCTGGTAGGAACATCTCTGAGAAAAGCTGTAGAAGTAGATGCAGCCCTGGGGGAATGAGATTCGATCTCCGGGGAGATAGTTTTTCCATGGTGCATATAGCAGAAACAAATACAATGGCTTATCCATTTGGAAATGGCTTGCTTTGAAATGGCCTTTCCCTCTGCCCCTGCAGCAAATGGCACCAGCAGTTCAGATTTTCTTTGAGATTTTGTCCTGTTTAAATAAATCTAAGCTGTGTAAATCCAAAGAATGCAGAATCCGCTCCCCCTTGTTCTGTGGACTGGGAAATAAAGTTAGCAATTGTATGGTCTGATTAACTGGATACCACCATAGGCATGAAGTACGGATTGGTCCTGAGAGACGCCTTCCGCATGAAAAATGATAAAAGGCTCCACTGCCATAAGAGCCTGTAATTCGGAAATCCTTTTAGCTGAAGTGACTGCTAAACGGAAAGCTGTTTTCCAGGAGAAAATCTTTAAGACTGCAGTAGCAGCTGGCTCGAAAGGAAGGATAGTAAGCTTTTTCAATACAAAACTGAGGTCCCACGCAGGAGTTGGAGCTCTCCTGGGTGGTCTTAAGTTTTTGGTCCCTCTTGAGATACTGCTTTAGCAGAGGATGAGAGTAGAGGGGAGGTTCTGTGTTGTTGTGACCTGAAATGGCTAAGGCATGGATTTATATGGAAGAAAAAGGACAGGCCCTTGCAAAGCATCTCCATTATGTATTGTAAAATCTGAGGAATGTTGGATACTGCTGTGCTTCTCCCAGTGAGATTGATTCCAGGCACAGACTCTTCCATTTGTCAGCATAAGATTTACTATTACTAGGCCTTCTCGCCTCCAAAATTACATCCATCACAGGTTTGCTGAGGGATGCTAAGGGTGAATTTAGGTCATTAGCCACGCTGCAAGATTCAAAGTTTGGAGCGCAGTGTGTATAATTTGGTTGTTCTGCTGAGATAGTAAGCAAGGTGTCTGAGGCAGGTGCCACGGTGGAAGGTGTGACATTGCACAGGAGTGGGTACCAGTCCTGGAGAGGCCAGTCTGGAGCAATCAAAATCATTTTTGGTTTGTCCTGTTTGACTTTTAGAACTTTGGAGAGCACAGGCAGAGGGGGAAAAGACAGACTGATAAGTTTTTCCAGCTGAAGGATAGAGCATCCACTTTCCAGGCTTTTTTGTGATGAGTTCTTGTGCAAAATTGGTCCAACTGATAATTCTGGGGTGAGGGAAGAAGATCTATGTCTGGGCTCCCAAATTTGTGTCATCTTGAAAATCCGTGGTTACGGTTTCCATTCATGTGGGTTCATGAGATTTCTGCTTGGTTTCTCTGCCAGAGTATTCAGCTTTCCTGGCAGGAATTGAGCTTGTAGTTGTACTTGACAGGTCAAGGCCGTGTTTCTCAATGCCATGGCTAGTCTGCAAAAAGGGTAGGAGTGTGTACCTCCCTGCTTGTTTTTGTACTGCATAACCTTGGTGTTCTCTCTATCAATTGTCCTGGATGAAGGTAGCCCTTGAAGGCAGTCAGCGCATTCTGTACAGTTAGCATTTCTTTTTGACTGACATGAAGGTGCATTTGATTTGGACTCCATTTGCCCTGAATGCACTTCTGTCAGATGTGCCCCCCAAGCACAGTCTCATGCGTCTGTAGTTAGGGTTTGGGCGGCAGGGGATGGTGTGAATAGCAGTCCCTTGTTTTGGTGGCAGGCCTCTGCCCAACATAGGAACTCTAGTTGCAGGCAAGGTATGATTGGAATTATTGTTTCCAGGCTGTGACAATGCTGACTCCATACACTAAGTTCCATTGAAGTTTCCTCATATGCAGTCTTGCATATGGAATTAGAAGAATGCAGGAGGCCATGAACCCTAAGGCTTGCATTATTTACCTTGCAGATAGCAGGGTTTTTGTGGCCACCTGTTTGAAGTCAGTCACCAAATGAATTTGCTTCTCTGACGTAAGGAAAGCCATCTGAGCAGTTGTATTCAAGCTTGCACCAAGGAATGTATTTTTTTGAGAATGTACCAGTTGTGATTTCTTTTTGTTTATAGTATACCCTAGACAAGTTAGAATCCTTTTTATAAATGCCAGATTTCTGCCCTTGTTTTCTGCCTGAATTAGATAATCTGCCAGGAATGGATATATTTGAATAATTCTTTGCCTGCAAAAAGCAATTACTGGAGCCAGGCACTTTGTACAGACCCTGGTTGCAGTAGATAAGCCAAAGGGCAGCGCAGAGAACTGGCAATGCAAGTAACCTGCTATGAAGCGGAGGTATCTTCTGCAAAATTCCCTGACTGGGATATACAGGTAAAGCTATTTTAAATAGAGTCGCCAACCAAGCATCATTGCCTAGCATAGAAACTGGTTAAGAGTCAGCATCTTGAATTTTGGAATGTCCAGAAAGGTGTTTAGAGTAGATAAGTCCAGGATTGGACGCCATGATTTGTCCTTTCTGGGTACCAGAAGTCTTCAATAGAAATCTCTTTTCCTCTTCTGGTACTGGTTGAATAGCCCTAAGGCTCATGAGGGAAAGTATTTGTTTCTGGGCCTCTGCCCACTGATTTGGTGGAAGGTCTGGCCATCCATTTGGAATTGGTAAAGTGTGGAAATGAAACCCTGGGTTATAAGTTGCCAGTTTCTTGCATGAAGAGCCAGTTTTCCCTCCAAAGGGGCGGCTAAAAGTTAAGTGCTTGGTGAAAGGAAGTCATTGAGACTGCTTACCATACGGAGATGTCTTGTTTCCAGATTTGGAAGAGGCACCTCGTTGTTTTGTTCTGAAAGTCCCTTGTGACTGAAACCTGGAGCCTTTGGAATGTCTCGGTTGACTTGAGTGGCTCTCGAAGGAACTGGAAAGAACCAGTTCTTAGCAGGCCAGTACCTACTAAATCTTGGAGGTTGCACTTGTAAGAAATCTTTCACAGTTTGCATAGATTAAGCTTTATCTTCTTTTTTAAAACTTCTTCAGCCTTATTACCAAAGAGACGGACCTGTTGTAAAGGCACATCCAACAATTTTGCTTTAACATGATCAGGCAGATTTTGCTCTGAGCCAAGCATGCCATCTTAGTACAGACCCAGTTACAGCAGCCCTGCAGGAGGCCTCCAAAGAATTAAAACCACATTGCAAAGTATGTTTTCCAACTTGTTCAGCTGAATGCAATAAATCCTGAAAATCTTTGTTTTCCACACAGTCAGAAATTAACATTTTCTGTTTAAGCAGTCCCATGATATGCTGTTATTTTATCATATGAAACTGACAGTTTAAAGCCCTGATTGCCAAGGGTGCAGAAGTGTAAACATTCTTACCCCATCTATCCAGCGCCCTGGAATCTCTATCAGAAGAGTAGGATTTTTAGCTGAAGCCTTACTGCCCTTGGGACCCTAAGAAATGGTTTCAGGATTCGCAACAGGATTTTTGACGAGGAATGTGCGAGTCAGGAACCCCGTAGTACCTGCGTGCTTACAAGAAGTCGGAGGCAGAGAATCAGGAGCCATACTAGATTCTGAAAAAAAAAACAATGTCTAGAACAGGAGGTATAACCAAAGGTCTATGCGGAGGAAGAAAATCCCGAAGTCTCTTTAGATTCAGAGAAATCCTGACTTTCCCAGTGGAAAGGTTCCCTTAAGGTATGTAAAAAGTTTCCCCAAAAGAAAAATCCTCAGGGGGAGAAGCAGAAGGAATGGAATCTTCTGCACGAGTCCTCATAAGTAGGTATAGATAAATCCTGTTCATTAGAAGAGTGGGAAGAAATAGAATCCTGTTAAGATTCATAATCAATGGCTTGCCTAGGCCTCTTAGAAGGGGGAGGTGTTGGCTACCCCTGATCAGAGTAATTAAATCTTTAGCCATTTTGATCATTTTTTTTAGGCACAGGGGCCTGCATATGTGGCCCAGGTACCTTTTTTTAGGCATAAGCCGTAATTCTGGCCTTAGTTTTGAAGATGACTGTCTAATATACAAATCTGTAGGCCTGAAAATGCCCTCAGAAGCCGGTGCCTGCACAGCAGCTCCGGACCCATCCAAGATAGACATCCGCGGGTTCCATAATTGAAGCATTGTGCAGCTTATCAGACTCCAAATGGGTCTCAGTAGAGGCTTGCAAATCAGAAGTAGCAGGCATCAGGGGCTGCTAAAGCGCCTCACTGAGTACCGGTGAACTGGCGACTAGCATAGAAGAGTAGTCAGCAGTTTTGGACCTCAACGGCCAGTCTTTCTTTGCGTTTCAGTATTCCAGTAGTCGGATTGCTAACAGACTACATTTCTGGATAAAGCGTGAGCCAAAATATTTAGAAGCAAAAATGTACCGATGTTTGATAGTGCGTTGATAAAAGCACAAAACCGACAGCAAGGTACATTATGGTCAGGGCCTAGGCAAGGAATACAGTACAAATGAAAATCCTTAAGAGGCATTTGCTTCAAACAGGTAATGCAATTATTAACTTTTATGGACATCCGTAAGGAGCAAGAAAAAAGGTTTCCCCAATGGGGTACTTAGCTTTTTAGTTGAAGTCTTTGGATCTGAAACCCAAAAAAGAAAATTTCAGGAGTCAGCCGACCGGCACTTGCGAACTGCTTCTGCTTTGGGCACCGTGCAGCAAGAAAGACTTGTGTAATGGCGTCGGTTGTATGTTTATACCCCTGCCGACTTCATGGAAGAAGGGACAGCAACCAATGCAGGACCCAAGACTTTGTTAATCAGACAGACTGAGGGCAACTTGCCAGCAGATTACCCAAACGCAATGAC
>NC_056748.1:901310509-901368009 GCF_019279795.1 Protopterus annectens
GTCCAAGGAGCAGCATGTTGGTTAAACAGTTGAAATTCCATTCATAATATTCTGTCAACATTTCTACAAGGCAAACTCAGCACCACACCACCTGACAAAGAAAAACAGCATCTGAAACAAAACAGGTCATCTGCAAACAAGCAATCTCCTTTTAAACAGCAAAGTAGATAAGTTAAGATAGGACAGGCTCCACAGATTGCCAACAGCTCAAAACAGCACAGCTAATGATTTTGATTGACCAAAGATAAGATCACTGCATTGTTGCACGTGATCTCTCCAGCACATACTGATTTAAGGGCAAGTTAGAAGAGAACAAGCATTATACACCAACATTCTGGACCAGGAAAAGCCTTCATGATTACATGACTTCTCAAAAGGAAGAAAAGACCTCCGATCTCTACCCTAGCCACATCGGTGCACAAAAATAGGTACTGTGAGTGACCGGTGGGTGCCAGAGCTTTCGCTACTTAAGACTAGCGGTAACAGATAAGCCACCAGTAGCACAGGGAAGAGCACTGCACCAACCACAGTGCCAGCAGTACTCCGCTACATCACATACTCCTTTATCAAGCCTTTTGCAGCTCCCACTCAGATGAGAGGTTGCCAACATACAGGTAAGCATAAAGGCCTTCGAAATCCAACTTGTTCCACCACACAAAAAACATCACATTCTGCCCACTAAATAGTATCTGTCCGTTATATAAGAAAATTGGGCTATATAATGGATCTCAACTCTGGAGGAACAAAGTACAATTGTGTACACTTACCATAAATGTAGATGTTAGAGTGTATTCACTGATGCAGTCATCACATTTGGGCTATCTGCTGGCAGTAGCCCTCAGTCGGCCTGATAAATTCTTGGGTCCTACGTCGGTTGCTGCCTATGTCCATGACGTCGGGTCGTAAGAGGTATAAAACATGCAGCCGTCATTACATCAGTTTTGCTTGCCACAGATGTCAGATGCCCCCCTAATGGGAAGCAATTAAATCAAAATATACAAGGTTACACCTCCAACAAAAAAGCAAATACACCAAAAAGCTTTTAAGCATTGTAAACAAGAGAAAAGATAGCCAAGAGAAGTCAGGGGGCTGGAGGGAGGGTTGCCAGGACTGCAACAGTGAATACACTAACATCTACATTTATGATCTGTACACAACTGTAGTATGGTTTTCGTGTTTCACTGTTGCAGTCATCACGTTTGGGTAGATTCCCAAAGCAAAGGATGGGAGGAGGAGTTTAGACAGCATTAGGACCAGCTATAAGGCCCTGCAAGACTGCAGTGGCAAAGCCAACTCTGGATTTAGAAAAAAATTGGCAAATTGCAATGCTTGGTGAATGTATGTACAGAACTCCAGGTAGCAGCTTCTAGGACGTCTCTGGTAGGTATACCTGTGAGAAAGGCTGTAAAGGTAGATGCAGCCCTGGTTAAGTGGGGTCCGATCCCCTGGGAGACAGGTTTTCCATGGTGCTTACAGCAGAAATGAACTGCAATGGCCGATCCATTTGGAGACTGTTTGCTTTGAAATAACATTCCCCTCCATCTCTGCAACAAATGCCACCAGCAGTTCAGATTTCCTTTGAGGTTTAGTCCTGTCCAACTAGAATCTAGGTTATCTGTGCACCTCTAAAGAGTGCAAAGTCAGTTTCCCTTTGTTCTGTGGATTAGGAAAGAAGGTTGGCAAATGAATGGACTGATTAAGAGCCACACTGGATACGACCTTTGGCATGAAAGATTGGTCCTGAGGGACACCCTACCTGCATGAAAGATGATGAAAGGCTCCACTGCCAAAAGGGCTTGTAATTCAGATACCCTTCCTGCTGAAGTGACTACTAAAAGGAAAGCAGTTTTCCAAGAAAGGAATTTTAAATCCACAGTAGCAGCTGGCTCAAACAGGAAGGGTGAGTTTCTCCAATACAAAGTTAAGGTCCCAGGCTGGAGTTGGAGCTCTCCTGGTTGGTCTTACATTTTTGGCCCCTCTGAACAACTGCTTAAACAGTGGTTGAGAGTAGAGGGGAAGTTCTGCGTTATGAGCTGTAATGGCTGAGGCGTGAATTTTTACTGAGGAAAAAGACAGGCCCTTGTTAAGAATCTCAGTTAAGTATTGTAAAATCTAAGGTAAATTGGGCACTGCTGTGCTCATCCCTTGAAATTGGTTCCAGGCACAGAATCCTTTCCATCTTTCGGCACAAGAATTTCTAGTACTAGGCCTCCTTGCCTCTAAAATGATATGTAACACTGGTTTACTGAAGAATGGTAAAGGAGAGATTAGGTAATTAGCCAGGCTGCTAGGTTCAGTGTTTGAAGCTGAGGGTGCAGAATCTGGTTCTCCTGCTGAGAAAGCAGGGTAGGAGTCTGAGGCAGGTGCCATGGGGTGAACAGTGACACATTGCGCAGGAGGGGGTACCAGTGTTGGCATGGCCAGTCTGGTGCAATCAAAATCATCCTTGGTTTATCTCGTTTGATCTTTAGTAGTACTTTGGAGAGCACAGGCTAAAAAGGAAAGAAACTGATGGGTTTTTCCAGCGCAAGGACAGAGCAACCACTTTCCAAGCTCGTCTATGGGGAGTCCTTGTGCAAACTTTTTCCAATTCAAAGTTCTTGGGGGAAGCAAACAGGTCTATATCTGGGCTTCCCCATTTGCTTGTCAACATGTTGAAAATCCTTAGTTCCAGTTTCCACTTGTGGGTCCATGAGGTTTCTACTTAGTCTGTCTGCCAGTGTATCTAGTTCTCCTGGCAGTAATTAAGCTAATAGATGCACTTGGTAGCTCAAGGCTGTGTTCCACAATGCCATGGCTAATCTGCAGAAGGGGTAAGAATGTGTACCCCCCTCCCCCGCTTGTTTAGGTACCACATAAAGTACAGTTGTGTACCTACCATAAATGTAGATGTTAGAGTGTATTCACTGTTGCAGTCATTACACTTGGGTTATCCTGCTGGCAGGCTACCCGCAGTCAGCCGGAACGCCAAAGTCCTGGTCCGGTGTCTGTTGCTGTCACCTCTTCCCTGATGTCAGTGCGCCAGGGGTATGTAAGATGCAGCAGACGCCATTTTCTTCTTGCCCCAGATGTCAGGAGCCCCCAAAAGGGTAGGCTAAAAACATTGCTTAAAAAGAGCATGCACTAAAATAAACAATACCTGCATCTACAAGCAAATACACCACACAGGTTGTATAGAATATATTACAGAGAAGTCCCAGCAAAGAAAAGAGGGATGGCGGGTGGGTAACCTGGACTGCAAAAGTGAATGCACTCCAACATCTACATTTATGGTAGGTACACAACTGTACTATGTTCATCATGTTTCACTGTTGCAGTCATTACACTTGGGTTGAATCCCAAAGCTGAGGTTGGGCGGCTGTCTAAATAGAATTAGAAGTGGATATGAGGACCTGCAGAACTGCAGTGGCAAAGCCTGCTCTGGATTTAGAGTAGAGGTAAGTGGTAGTGCTTGGTTAATGGTGTGCACTGAACTCCAACTTGCAGCCTCCAAAATTTCCTTGGTTGGTACTCTGAGAAAGGCTGCTGATGTGGCTGCTACCCTGGATGAATGTGGCCTAATGCCCTTAGGCACTGATTTGCCATGCTGTGTGTAACAGAAACAAATGCAGTGTCCCACCCATTTTGAAATAATCTGCTTTGAGATAGCCTTTCCTTGTGATCCTGCAGCATATGCTACTAAATGTTGCTCAGTCTTTCTGAAAGTCTTAGTTTTGTCCAAGTAGAAGTGTAGCTGCCTGTGTATGTCCAAAGAATGCAGAAGTCTCTCCCCTTTATTCTGGGGGTTTGGATATAAAGTAGGCAAATGAATGGTTTGATTAAGAGCCACACTGGATACTACCTTTGGAATAAATGTTGGGTTTGTCCTTGGAGAAACCCTGTCCGGATGGAAAATGATAAAAGGTTCCACTGCCATTAATGCCTGTAACTGATGCTCTTCTTGCTGAAGTTATTGCTAGGAGCAGAGCTGTTTTCAACAAGAATTTTATTTTAGCTGTATTGACTGGCACAAAAGGAGGCAGTGTGAGCTTTTCCAAGACAAAATTGAGATCCCATGTAGGTACTGGTGCTCTCCTTGGGGGTCTTATGTTTTTGGCCCCTCTGAGGTACTGCCTTAGCAGTGGATGTGAAAAAATAGGTGGTTCCGTATTCTAATGAGCTAAAATGGCAGAAGCATGGATCTGAAATGATGAGGATAGGCC
This sequence comes from Protopterus annectens, assembly GCF_019279795.1. Classification (NCBI taxonomy): domain Eukaryota; kingdom Metazoa; phylum Chordata; order Ceratodontiformes; family Protopteridae; genus Protopterus; species Protopterus annectens. The sequence goes on from NC_056748.1 coordinate 901,314,712, forward strand.
CTTGTCCAACATCTCAGGTATTGTAAAATCTGAAGGATATTTGGAACAAGCTGTTCAACTCCTTGTGCCGGATTCCAAGCACAAAATCTCTTCCATTTTTCTGCATAGGATTTTCTGGTGCTGGGCCTCCTGGCTTCCAAAATGACATCCATAACTGCTTTAGAGAGGTGCGTTCTGAGTGGTTATATTATTCACCATGCAGTCAGATTTAAGGTTCTGAGTTGGCTGTGCAGGATTTGATTGTTTTGTTGGGTCAGAAGATGAGGAATTTGAGGTAAAGCCCAGGCTGGGCCTTGGGACAAGTTCTTTCGGATTGGGTACCAGTGCTGGCATGGCCAGTCTGGGGCAATCAAAATAATTTTTGGCTTCACTTGTCGAACCTTTAGGAGTACCTTGGGGAGGAGAGGCAGTGGAGGAAAGGCAAACTGTCAGGGTTTTCCAACTGAATGATCGAGCATCCACCTTCCAAGCTTGTGTAATAAGTCCTTGTGCAGAATCTCTGTAGTTAGATGTTGGGAGGGGTGGCAAATCGATCTGTGTCTGGGCATCCCCATTTCCTTATCACGCTGAAGACTTGTGGATCTAATTTCCACTCGTGAGGGTCCATGAGGTTTCTGCTTAGTTAATCTGCCAGAGTATTTGTCTTTCCTGGCAGGAATTGTGCCTGCAGATGTACTTGATAGGTCAATGCTGTATTCCACAAATTCATGGCTTGCCTGCAGAGGGGGTAGGAATGTGTGCCCCCTTACTTGTTTACGTACCACATGACTGTAGTATTGTCCGTCTTTAGCAATAGTTGTCCTGGATGGAGTAAATCCTTGAAAGCTATCAGGGCATTCTGTACAGCTAGCATCTCTTGATTGATATGAATATGCATTTGGCTTGCGGGCCACGTGCCCTGCATACATTCTCGCCATGTGTGCCCCCCAAGCATAATCCGATGCATCTGTTAGTAGCTGCCTGGCTGCGGGTAAAGTAAATGGCTGTCCCTTGTTGTGGTGACAGGCCAGTGCCCACCATTGAAACTCTTGTTGCAGGCAGGGAATGAGAGTAATTATAGTTTCCAGGCTGTGGCAATGTTGGGTCCAAACACTTTAGATACCAATGTAGCTTCCTCATATGCAGCCCTGCATATGGAATTAGCAGGATGCCATGAAGCCCAAAGCCTATAGAATTTTTCTTGCAGGTAACTAGGTTTTTGTTGCCATCATTTGGAAGTAATGAGTCAGTTGCCTTTGTCTGGCGTAAGATAAGCCATCTGGGCAGTTGTATTTAAGCTTGCAGCCAGGAATATTACCTCTTGAGAGGGCACTAGCTTTGACTTCTTTTCGTTTACTGTGTACCCTAGGCAAATTAGTAATCTTTTTACAAACGCCAGATGCTTTAGTAAAATGTCCTTGCTGTCTGCTTGAATAAGGCAGTCGTCCAGGTAAAGATAAATTTGAATTCCTTCTGCAAAATGCAATTACTGGCGCCAGGTATTTTGTGAAGACCCTGGGCACAGTAGACAAGCCAAAGGGCAGTGCAGAGAATTGGTAGTGCATTGAGCCAGCTATGAATCTGAGGTATCTCCTGCATGATTGTCTGATTGGGACGTGAAGGTATGCCTCTGAGGTCTGAAGTTACAAGCCACGCCTTCTTGCCCAGCATGGGTAGAAGTTGCTGGTGTCAACATTTTGAATTTTGGAACGTCCCGAATAGTAGTAGACAGGTCCAGTATTGGTCTCCATGCTTAGTCCTTTCTGGACACCAAGAAAAGTCTTGAGTAAAATCTTTGCCCCTGCTCTTGCTGTGGTACTCTGAATAGCCCTCATGTCCATAAGGGATGAAATTTGCCTTTCTGCCTTTGCCCATTGATTGTGTGTGGCAGGTCTGGCATACCTTTTGCCCTTGGGAGGGTGTGAAAGTGGAACCTGTAGCCCTGAGAACCAATATTCAGTACCCATTTGTCCTGGGTGATCATGTGCCAATTTTATGAAAAAAGAGCTAGTTTTCCCCCCTAAGGATGCTACCAAAAGTTTTCCCCCCTAAGGATGCTACCAAAAGTAAGTGCTTGGCATTGGTAGTGGGAAGTCATTGGGACCGTTTCCTATATGGTTGTGATTTGTCTTCTCCGCCTTTGGAGGTTGAAGCACCACATTGTTTACGCCTGTATGAGCCTTGGGGCTGAGATCTGCCTCTAGGTAGTCTGCTTCTGCCTCTTTGTAGCCTGTCTGACATTGGAAAGGACCAATTTTTCGAAGGCCAGTTCCTGCTAAATCTGGGTGGCTGAACCTTAAGAAATTCTTTACTGTCTGCATTGATTTTGCTTTATCTTCAATTTTCTTTAACACCTCTTCTGCCTCAACACCAAAGTATTGTGCTGTAATGGAGCATCCAATTTTGCGTTAACATGATCAGGTAAACTTTGTTCTTTTAACCAAGCATGCCTTTGAATGACAAAACCTGTAACTGCGGCTTTGCAAGATGCCTCTAATGAATCAAAACCACACTGCAAAGTATACTTTCCCACTTGTTCAGCTGCATGCAATAAATCCTGGATTTCATTGTTCTCAGGACATTCAGAGCTTGTAAGCATTTTGTTTTGGCAAATACATTGGGTATTGTTGATATTTAAGCATATGAAACTGGCAGCTTAAAGCCCTTACAGCTAAAGTAGCAAAGGTGTAAACTTTCACCCATCTGTCCAGTGCTCTGGAATCCCTATCACAGGGAACAGGGTTTTTTGCAGTGGAAGCCTTGACCTCTTTGGGACCCTGAGAAATAGTTTCTGGATCAGCAGCAGGGTTTTTATAAAGAAAATTATGAGAATCTGGAACCCTGTAGTACCCATCTGGCTTAACTGGTGCAGGGGATAAAGAGTCAAGAGTCAAGAGTCAAACTGGATTCAGAAAAAACAACAATATCTAGTACAGGGGGGGATAGCAAGAGGCCTGTGCTGAGGCAATAAAAGAAAGTCTGAGCCTTTTCTTGGATTCTGAATAATCCTGGCTCTCCCAATGGAAATGTTCCCTCATGGTGTGCAGGGTTTCCCCAAAAGAGTAGTCCACAGGAGGAGAGGCTGAAGGGACAGATTCTTCAGCATCAGAGAACTCACAGGGAGGAAGAATATCCCTGTTCTGAAGAGGAATCCGAAGAAATAGAAACCTCATCAGAGTCAGTGTCTTGTCTAGGCCTTTTATCAGGAAGGGGATGGGAGCCCCTGATCAAAGTAATTAGGTCCTCGTCCATTTTGAGCATCTGTTTCTTTGGCATGGATGCCTGTCCAGGAGAATGCTGTACTTGTTTGTCTTTAAAGGTGCTTTAGACTTTACCTTGGCTGCTGAAGAGGTCTCTATAGTAAACTGAGTAGGTCTGAACACACCCTCAGAAGCAGATGCCTGCTCAGCGGCTCTGGACCTATCTGAGGGAATAGTTTCCATAGGCCTAATACCTTGAGTTTCCAGAGGCCTAGCTGTCTCCATGTGGGAGTCGGAGGTGGCCTGTGGCTCTGAGATAGCAGGTGTCAGGGGCTGCGAAAGCACCTCACTGAAAACCGGCGAACCAGCGACTGGCCTAGAAGAGGCTTCGGTTTTGGACCTCGGATGCCTGTCTTTCTTTGTCCTTGTGCTTTATATGGACTCTGGTCGTCTGTTCACCGGCATTAGTCATACCTTCGACCAAAGTAATGAAAAGCAAAATCGTACAGACGCTTAGTGTTAGTTGAATCTAGCACAAAACAGACAACTAGCAACATCGTGGTCAAGGCCTAGGCAAGGAATACAGTAAGAATGAAAATCCTTGAGGTAATTTGCTTCCCACAAGAAATACAATTGTTAACTTTTACTGACATCGGATTGGAGCAACAAAAAGTTTCCCCAACGGGGTACTTAACTTTATTGAAGACTTCGGATCTGAAATTCAAATTAGAAAATCTCAGGAGTCGGCAGACCGGCACTTGTGAACTGCTTTTGCTTAGGGCACCGCTCGGCAAGAAAGACTGAAGAAAATGGCATCGGCTGCATCTTGTATACCCCTGGCGCACTGATGTCAGGGAAGAGGCGACAGCAACAGACGCCAGACCAGGACTTTGGAATTCAGGCAGACTGCAGGTAGCCTGGCAGCAGGATAACCCAAATGTAATGACTGCAACAGTGAAACAATGAACATCCACTGTAATATCCATCAGGTTTTCTGGGAGCATGAGGTCAACAGTTAGGGGCCATGCTAGATTCCGAAAAAGCATCAACAATGTCCAGTCCAGGAGGTATAGCTAAAGGCCTGTGCTGGGGTAGGAGTAAGAAATCCTTAAGCCTCTTTTTAGAATCAGAAATCCTGACTTTCCCAACGAAAATGCTCCCTGAGAGTATGCAAGGTTTCACCTAAAGAGAAATCCTCGGGGGGGGGGGGTTGGGGGCAGAGGGAATAGAGTCCTCAGCATCAAAATCCTCGTAGGTTGATAAGGGTAAAACAAGGTCAGAGGAAACAAATTTCAGAATCCTGGTCAGAAATATCATAAGCAAACTCAGTCCTAGGTCCCTTGGAGGGGGAAAGTTGGCTTCCCCCGATTAAAGTAAAACAGTCTTCATCCATTTTTTTGGAATTTTTTTTTTAGGCATAGAGGCCTAACCATGCAGTCTGAGCATCAGTTTTCTAGGCATGGGTACTTGGCTTTTAGTTGAAGACTTCAGTTATGAAACTTGAAAACTTTTAGTTATGTACTCACCATAACTTCAGATGTTTGGGATCCATCTCGCCTACATTCTGACTGATGGGCTCGGAGCCGATCCCTCGGCTCCGACTCGGCATGCTTATGCTATAGAGCGAGGCCTCTAATTGGCTGAGCCATCTTTATCCCAGGATGCACCACCACTAATCCCCCAGATCTTGTTTGTCCGCATTCATGCACAGCTTGTTTATATAACATTGTTAGATGTTTCAAGATGAAACAGGATTCGGACCTTCTGATATCCTCTGATCTCCAAGGAAGGGGGAAGGAGGGTGGGTTAGGAATGTGGCGAGATGGATCCCAAACATCTGAAGTTATGGTGAGTACATAACTAAAAGATGTTATGTGATCCTATCTCGCCTACATTCTGACTGATGGGACAGCATCCCTAGCGCCTAAATCCCAGGTGGCTCATTGGAAAACACTCCTGAGCACTGTGGAACCAAATGAAGGTCGTCCTCTAGATGCCACATCTAATTTGTAGTGAGAAATGAAGGTGTGCGGGGAAGACCATGTAGCAGCAGCACAAATGTCACCAATAGCAAGCTTAGAATGAAATGCTACCGAAGTAGCCATAGCCCTTGTAGAATGAGCCTTGACAGAGGTGGTAAGCTCTTTGTTAGAATAAATATAAGCTTGAGTAATACAGTCCCTGATCCATTTGGCAATAGTGACCTTTGTGACTGCGTTGCCCAATTTGTTTTCTGCAAAGGATACAAACAACTGATCTGTTTTCCTTGATTGTTTGGTCCTATCTAGATAAAAACGTAACTGCCTGTGGACATCTAGTGTGTGGAAAATAAACTCCGCTTTATTGGAGTATTTAGGGAAAAAAACTGGGAGCTCCAACGACTGTTGCAAGCATAAAGTAGAAAAGACTTTAGGAACAAAAGGAGGATTTGGTCTGAGGGACACCCTGTCTGTATGAAAAAACAAGTACGGGGGTTTCACTGACAAAGCCTGAAGTTCTGAAACCCTTCTGGCTGAAGTAATCGCCACTAGAAAGGCTGTCTTCCATGATAGAAACTTTAGATCACAGGTAGCTGCCGGTTCAAAGGGAAAAGAAGTCAAGGCACGTAATACAATATCGAGATCCCATGGAGGTGCAGGATGAGAAATCGGAGGTCTTAATAGAGCAGCACCTTTCAAGAAGGTCTTACACAACCTGTTGCTCATTAAAGGTGGGTCTATGGATTCATGAAAATTAGAAATCGCTGCCAATTGAACTTTGATGGTAGAGACTGAAGAGCCTTGATTGAAAAGAGAGGTCAGGAATTTGAGTACTTCTGCCACGGGAGTAGAAATGGGGTCCAGGCCCCGGAGTTGAGCCCAAATAGCAAACCTTTTCCATTTGCTAGAATACAGTTTCTTCGTAGCAGACTTGTGGGCTGAAGATAACATGTGCACCACATCTGGGTCCAGTGCATGTCTCCTGACTATTGTCGGAAGAGGAGGAGCCAGGCAGTCAATTTTAAGGTGTGTAGGGACTGGTGTAGTAGTCCCGACTGATGAACCAGTAGGTCTGGAACCTGGTCCAGGAACCATGGACCTTCCAGAGCATGTTTCCGAAGATAGGGAAACCAGACTTGACGAGGCCAGTAAGGAGCAATTAAGATCTTGCTCCCTAAGAGAGATGCCTTTTGAATTACCCTGGGTAGGAGAGGAACTGGAGGGAAGGCAAGGATGGACTAATGCGTCCATGGGGCTCTTCCCCGGAGCCGGGGTTAGGGAGAAAAATTCTTTGCACTTCGCATTCAGAGGAGTCGAAGAGGTTGCAACACGGAACTCCCCATTCGCTGAAAATCTGCCTTGTAACTGTCATATTCAGAGACCATTCGTGAGGAGAGAGGATGGTTCTGCTCAACCTGTCGGCTATGACATTGAGCTTGCCCGGTATGTGAGTAGCCACTAGGAAGCATTTGGTCGAGACTGACCATTCCCAAACTCTCATCGCTTCTCTGCAAAGAGGATAGGATCTGGTCCCTCCCTGTTTGTTCAGGTACCAGACAACTGACATATTGTCTTGAGTGAAGAGCAATTACGCCCTGAGGGAGATAATCGTGAAGGGCTTGAAGGGACAGGAGTACTGCCCTCATTTCTAGGATGTTGATGTGGAGAGGGGTCTCTTCCGGGTGCCATTTGCCTTGGACTGACCTGCCCAGGGAATGCCCCCACCCGTCTGGGAGGCCCGTGGTCAAAGTGGCCGGAGGAGGAAGAACAAAGGGTCGTCCCTGATCCAAATTGGAGGACACTAGCCACCAGCGAAGGTCCCGTTTGCAAGATTCTGTGATCCATATCAGATGATTGAGAGGGAGTTCCTGAAAGGACCACTGAGTTGAAAGAAGCCACTGGAGGATTCTCATGTGCAACCTTGCCAAGGGAACTAGCAGAACTGTGGCAGACATCGATCCCAATAGCTGTAGGACCATTCTGGCTGGGGCTTTGGACCTGGGCAGTAAGGCTCGAACCCGATTTTGAATGGTCTGAATTCTGTCTGCTGGTAGATAGACCCGCATCTGGTTTGAATCTATCTCTACCCCTATGAATCTTATTCTTTGAGATGGCCGTAACACAGACTTTGGCCAATTGAAGGTGATTCCAAGGGAATTGCCCAGGGATATTGTGGCTTGCAGGCTCCATAGAAGTAGATGCTCGGAGGTGGCAGTTAGGAGCCAGTCGTCTAGGTACGGAAACACCTGGAATCCTAGACTTCTCAAGTGAGCAGTCGCTACTGCCAAGCATTTGGTGAACACCCTGGGGGCTGTGGTGAGACCAAAGGGCAGCGCACGGAACTGGAAATGACTGCCTCCAAGGCTGAAGCGCAAGTGTCTCCTGGACGTTTGATGTATTTTGATATGGTAATATGCATCCTTGAGGTCTATGGAGCACATCCAAACACCTTTCTCCAACGGCAGAATGGTTTGTAAAGTGACCATTCGGAACTTGGACTTCTTGTCTGAACGGTTTAGGTTGCTTAGGTCCAAAATGGGCCTCAAGTCCCTGGTCTTTTTTGGCACCAAAAAAAATCTTAAGTCCCTAATCCGATCTGGTCTGCGGGGACCGGTTGGATGACTCCTTTTTGCAGCAGCTTTGAAATTTCTGAGGCTGCGGTATCCCGTTGACTGGGTGGCAGGTCCGGGATTTTTATGGACTGAGGGGGGGGGGGCAACAGAATGGGATGTTGTAACCTCCGGCGATAATTCGAAGCACCCATCGGTCCTGAGTGATCCCTTCCAGGCCTTCAGGTGCTTCGAAAAACGACCCCCGACTGGCTCCGGAGCAGCACAGTCGGGCAATCCCTCAGGGACTATGAAAGGCTGAAGAGCCACGAAAGGACTCGCGGTCTCCAGTGTTGCGAGGGCCTCTGCCGCCTCTGGGACTGCGTCTTCCTGATGAATTTCCTCCTCCTCTGCCTCTGGAGGGGGAACCTTCCTGCTGAGAGGGGTAAGACTTCCGAGATCTACGGAACCACATCTTCCCTCCTGTTTTAGCCTTGGGATAAGGCCGAAAGGGAGTGGAAAATCGTGCCTCTACGGCAGTCAGAGTCTTACCCTCCTGTTCACAGCGGGTAAGTGCGTCTTTCACCTTGGGCCCAAACAGGGAGGACCCATCAAAGGGCCGCTTAATGAAGACTTGAAGGCCTCCGCGAAATGACACAGGTGGAGCCAGGCTCGTCTCCGTAGAGCAATGCCTGTACCCGCCGCTCTACTCGCCCCTTCGGCCGCATACGAAAAGAGCCTCATGGACGAGTTTGAAATGGACATTGTAGCCAGCTGAGATCCAACCGTCTGGACCAGCTCCTCAGGCAGGTTACCTAAGAGGGTATCTGATAGCTCCTTAATCAGATCCCTCTGAAATCTCGTAAAGTGCATCAGGTAGTTCAAAGACCTCAGAGTAAAGGCCGCTGAACTAAGGGTGCGCTTACCATACCGATCCATGCTCCTAGACTCCTTAGGAGGATGGACGGACGTAGAAGCCTCTGCTACATCTTGCTGGGTAGCAGATGCCACCACCATAGCATCCACAGCCACACCTTTCGTAAGGAACTCTCTATCTGGGGGCGCCGAGAGAAATTTGTTTGGACGAGCGGGCACCGGTTCCACAGAGTCTGGGTGTTCCCATGCCCTTCGACAGATCAAATCCAAGAGCTCGTCGAAGGGCAGAGACACCCAGGAGGCGGAGGGCTGAGCCCCGAAGGCCTTCAGGAACACAGACTCATCAGCAGAGGGAGGTTTGGACTGCCAGCCGCCTCGTTGTTTTAGGGCTTCAAGGATGTCTGCAAAGGAGACATCCTCCGAGGACGACTTGGGGGACCCCTCTGCATAATTGAGATCGGTGTCAGATGTCAAAGACTCGTCAGGGGAGTCAACGTGCTTCCTCTTGCACGTTTTCTTCCTGGGAGGTTCTTCCGAAGAGGCTTCAGAAGGACCTCCAGGAGGGGTAGAAACCCCAGCGGGGGTAACCTGATGCCCAGGTGCTCCGCTGTCTACGGACAGGGGGACTACCAATGACCCAGTCTCCAAATGTAGGGAAGGAGCTGGGGAAACTGTGGAGGCAGCCAATGAAGATTTGGCTAGAGCACTCATAGCCCTGAAGGCGGGACCACCAGAATCCTGGGAAGGTCCCCCCTCAGTGGCCACGACAGTGGACGGTACTCCCGCCGCACCAAGAGGGAGACTTGGGACCGAAAGCATCAATCCCGGCCTCGGGCCGAAGGAAGAAGTCCGTGCACTGAACTCCGACCCAAGAGCCGGAGTCGGAGCAAGGGTCGAGCCTGACCCTAACACCTCCACTGGTTCCACCAACACCTGCTCCAACGGTGCCAAAGCTGTTGGAGGAGTAAGTATAGTAGGGGAGTGGACCATCGGCTCCGAAGCCAAATGGGCTGGAGCCGAAAAGTACAGTTTTGTACCCTACCATAAAATGTAGATGTCAGATCCCACATTGCTGCAAAAGGATGAAAAAAATGGTGGTCACAATCATAGTGAGCTGAAATTATTGCAGCATGAATCTTAATGGAGAAGAGAAAGAAACCTTTGTCCAAATAACTCAGTAAGATATTGAAGAGCCACCTCAAATTTTAATTCAAATCATCCTCCTTTGCGCACACCAAAATAAAAATCTCTCTTTTTTTCCTCGACTGCTTCCTTGTACCTTTCTCTTCTGGCTTGTCTTCCATTCTAACTGAAAACTTGTTGAGGAAGCTGAGAGGTCAAAACATCTGCTATGGTCTGAATTAGAATATGCCAAGAAAGAGTGAAGCCCATCTTTTGGAACACCGGAGACTGGAAGAGTCGAAGGAGCACCCTGTCGATGTCAGAATCAGACATCCTGGAAGATCGAGGATACCGATCGGGCCCGAACCGATTTCTCCATCTGCTCCGAAGGGCTCGGGGACCAGCTCCGAAAAGACTCAACAATTATCGGCTCGAGGAAACCCTCAAGGAAATTTCCCTCTGTGCAGATAAGGACTTCGGCTCCGAGGGGGAAGTGTCTGAGCCGATAAACCTTATCGGCTCCAATATCAGTGGAGCCGATGAGGGCGACCCGCCTCTCGATGCCCCAGACCTCTGCTCTGAAACCAGAGGAGTCGAGGCTGGAGGCATCGAGGCAGACCGTTCCGACCTCGGCTCCGAAGTCCGTGGAGCAGATGGAGAAGTCTGCTTAGTTTTTTTAGCCGGTTCCGACTGACTGGTCGGAGCCGGCGCTTTCCTCTTTTTTGAAGGAGACTGAGAGGAAGATAAAGCCTCCTCGAAGGAAGGCTTGATTAATCCTTCGAGGATTAATTTGTTTTTCCTCTCCTGGAGGACTCTGGAGGAAAACGCATGGCATACACTGCATGATTCCTGCAGATGTTTGGCGCCAAGGCAATAGACGCACGAGGAGTGGTCGTCCGTTACGGACATTTTGAACCCACACCTCGTGCACTTTTTAAACCCGGAGGGTTTATGTTCTTTAGACATAATTCTACACAAAACAGCCAACAACAGTAGCTTAAGTGATTGACACACAAAAAAAAATATGCCACTACCAGAAAAAAATATTTAAGCTAAAGAACTTTTTTTTTTTTTTTTTTTTTTTTTTTTTTTTTACACACAAGGATGTGAGAAAGGGAAACAAGGAGGGTCAAGACCCTCTAACTCAAACGGGTGCTTGACCTACACACCACTAAAGTAGAAGTTAGCACAGGGGAAGGCCCCTCTAACTCAAACGGAACCTTCTCCGACAGGAAAAAGTACAAAAATTTCAATAAAACTGCTTGAAACACACTCGTACACAAATAGCCGTTAAAACAGCTTTTGGGTTTGAAAGAAGCAAATACTGACAGGAAAAGAGACTATATATAGTACTTAGCCCAGCCAATGTTGAGACCACGTCCAAGCTCTGTAAGCGGCAAACGAGATCTGGGGGATTAGTGGTGGTGCATCCTGGGATAGAGATGGCTCAGCCAATTAGAGGCCTCGCTCTATAGCATAAGCGTGCCGAGTCCGAGATGAGGGATCGGCTCAGAGTCCATCAGTCAGAATGTAGGCGAGATAGGATCACATAACATCTAAAGTTTCAGGAGTCGGCCGACCAGCACTTGCTAACTGCTTCTGCTACCGCACGGCAAGACGGACTGATGTAATGACGACTGCATGTTTTATACCCCTGACAACCTGACGTCAAGGAAGGAGACCGCAACCAACATAAGGCCCAAGACTTTGTTTATCAGTCCGACTTAGGGCTACTGCAAGCAGATAACCCAAATGTGATAAATGCAACTGTGACACTAAGAACATCTGATGTTCCAAAGGTTTCTGCAGGTGCCTCGAACAGGCAGGTGGTCTGACATTTTTCAGTTCACCTCTCCATAAGGCTGCAGAGCATCTGGAAATCCAAACCCCACTCATCTACCTCAGTCAGGACAGGTAGAGATTCCAAAAAAATCACCAATACAAATTTACAGGCCCCAGTGGACTTGTAGGGCCCTCAACTCCTCATGCTCTCTGCTTACTTCACTTTAATGGAAATTTTCATTTCAATGTTGTTTCTAGGCTAAAGACGACTTCTAGTAGAAGTGGCCATGTGGACAATTTATAGAAAGGCCGACAGCATGCTCTGCTCCAAGCAGACCTTGAAAATTTGCGTCTTGGGGATGCATGTTAAGGTCCTCTTCTGAAAAGTACAGAAATTCACTGAAGAGTGTCGGACATTCTATTAAATGAGGCTGTGAATAGAAGACTTCTAGTATAGTCCATCTTGCGTACATTACAATGCTTCTCCAGTCATGGATCTCAAAAATGTTACCAAACCCAGTAATGCAAGTTTTCAATGGTCTAAACCAGGAAGCAAACACTAAAAAGTACAGTTGTGTACACCTACCATAAATGTAGATGTTAGAGTGTCTTCACTGTTGCAGTCATAACTGTAGGGTGCTCCTGCCGGCAGGCAGCCTGAGGTCGGCCAGAATCCCAAAGTCTGGGTCCGGCGTCGGCTGTATAAGCTAGTACCCTGACATCAGTACGCTTTGGTACATAGCCCTCAGCCGACGCCATCTTCTCCAGCCTTAAGTCCCCAACAAATCAAAAATGAATCCAACAAGGAAACACAAATACACCACAAAAAAAAGGAAAAGAGAGAAAAACAGAGGGGATAGGAGGGAAACCCCGACTGCAACAGTGAAGACACTAACATCTACATTTACGGTAGGTGTACACAACTGTACTATGTTCTTCGTGTTTCACTGTTGCAGTCATAAAGTACAGTTTTGTACCTACCATAAATGTAGATGTCCGAACTGGATAGCATCTGCAGTCATAACAACTGGGTTGTCCTGTCGTCAGGCAGCCCTGCAGTCGGCCGGATTCCAAAGTCCGGGTCCGGCTTCGGCTGATGTCGCACTTCACCCGACGTCATCTCTGCTGGTCTCCGGGTATAAAGGCATCAGCCGACGCCATTTTCTTCAGTGTTTCTTGCCCCAGATGCCAGTTGCCCTTCCTGGAAGGCTAATTTTTGGATAAATGCCAATGTTTCCAAAATGGATAGAAGGCAAACTCAGAAAATAAGCATGTATGTACATATATACAAACAAATACACCATAAGAGACTCCCCCCACTAGCTAGCTATTAAGAGGGTAAATACCCTAGGAGTACCACAGAGGGGAAGGAGGGAGGGTAATCCTGACTGCAGATGCTATCCAGTTCGGACATCTACATTTATGGTAGGTACAAAACTGTACTATGTCCTTCATGGATGCATCTGCAGTCATAACTGGGTAGAATACCATAGCCAACTAAGGGAGGAGGAAAATTTTTGATTATGGTGTGGTTAGGATCCCTTGCAGCACAGCAGTGGCAAACCCTGCTCGGGATCTGGAGTACAAAGGTAAGTTATAATGCTTGGCAAATGTATGCACGGAGGTCCAAGTAGCCGCCTCAATAATGTCCTTGGTTGCCACACCTCTTAGGAAGGCTGTGGTAGTGGCTGTTGCCCTTGTAGAATGAGGCCTTATGTTCTGTGGAATTGGTTTTCCATGGAAGGAGTAACAGAATCGTATGCAATTTCCTATCCATTTGGAGATTGTCTGTTTGGAGATTGCTTTTCCTTCCCTTCCTGTTGCATAGGCTACAAATAGCTGGTCAGTTTTTCTGCTACTTTTTGTTCTGTCCAGGTAGTAGCATAACTGTCTATGTACATCCAAGGAATGCAGCATTCTTTCCCCTCTGTTTTGTGGGTTGGGAAAGAAGGTAGGTAGGTGGATTGCCTGGTTTAAAGACACTCTGGATATCACCTTAGGCATAAAAGTAGGATTAGTCCTCATGGACACACTATCTTGGTGGAAGATTAGGAAGGGCTGTACCGCCATTAGGGCCTGAAGTTCAGAGACCCTCCTTGCTGAGGTTATTGCCAGTAGGAAAGCAGTTTTCCACGATAGATGCTGTAGGTCCGCTGTAGCTGCTGGTTCAAAAGGTGCGAGTCAATTTTTCTAGCACAAAGTTCAAATCCCAAGCTGGCAATGGTGGTTTCCTTGGAGGTTTTACATTCTTGATTCCTCTGAGGAACTGCCTGAGTAAAGGATGTGAAAAGACAGGTGGATCAAAGCTGTATTCTGCTGAAATAGCTGATGCATGTATCTTGATGGAGGAATAGGACAGGCCTGTATGTAGAAGCTCTGCCAGATACTCCAAAATGTTAGCCATATCTATAATTGACACATCTTTTCCTCTTTCAGTGCTCCAAATGACAAACATTTTCCATTTTCCTGCATAGTTCCTTCTTGTTGAAGGTCTGCGGGCTTCAAAGATAATGTCTTTAACCCTTTGGGAAAGCTCTGGGTTAGTTGCTGCTATGTGATGTGCCATGCAGTCAGTTGCAACGTTTTTAGGTTTGGATGCATGATGCTGTAGTTGTTCTGAGTTAACATCAAAGGCATCAGGGGTATTGGCCACATGTTGTCCCGAGACATGCTCCTCAGTAATGGGTACCAGTGTTGTCTTGGCCAGTTTGGAGCTATCAGGGTTATCCTTGGACGTTCCTCCTTGATTTTTAGTAATACCTTGTGTATCAAGGGAAGAGGTGGAAATGCATATGCTGTTAGACCTTTCCAGCTGAAGGAGAGCGAATCCACTTTCCATGCAAGTGGGTGGAATGTCCTTGTGCAGAATTTTTGAGCTGGTGATTGAGAGGGGAAGCGAATAGATCTATCTGTGGGCTCCCCCATTTCTTTGAGATGGTCTTGAAGATGTCCGGGTGTAGCATCCATTCGTGGGCATCGGATGTGGTTCTGCTCAATATGTCTGCTAGAGTATTGTCCTTTCCCGGTACAAATATTGCCTGTAACTGGATGTTGTAGCTGAGTGCCAGGTTCCAAAGCTCCAAGGTCATTCTGCATAGGGGGTATGAATGAGTGCCTCCCTGCTTGTTGATGTACCACATGACTGTGGTGTTGTCTGTCCTTATCAAATGGCCCTCTGAGAAATGGTCTGAAATTTTGGATTGCCAGTTTTACTGCCAGCATTTCTTTTAGGTTGATGTGCAGGTGTAGTTGATCCTGCGTCCACAATCCTTGTACACATTTGTCCAGCATGTGAGCCCCCCATCCTAGGTCTGAGGCGTCTGTTGTGATGGTCTGGCTTGCTTGATAGCTGTGAAAGGGTAGGCCTGGGTTTGACTGGCATGCTTGTGCCCACCATATGAACTCCTGTTTTAGCATGGGATTAGTGGAATTTCCACTTCTAGGCTGTGCCTGTGTTGGGACCATAAGTTCCTTAGGTACCACTGTAGTTTTCTCATATGTAGTCTGGCATGTGGAACCAAGATTATGCATGATGCCATATAACCCAAGGCCTGAAGGACTTTTCTTGCTGTTAACTTGTTCTGTTTTGTTAGAGCCAAGTAGAGAGGGAGTTTTTTGTTTTTCTGCGGTTAGAAATGCCATTTGTTTTACAGTGTCCAATTCCGCGCCCAGGAATGTCCTTGTTTGGGATGGTATCAGCCTTGACTTTTGTAAATTGACTGTGTACCCCAGTGCCTGTAGCAAGTAAATGACCCTTTGTAAATCTGTTGTCAGCTTGCTTTTGTTGTCCCCTTGTAGCAGGCAGTCGTCCAGGTAAGGATAAATTTGGATTCCCTGTAGTCTGCAGTAGGCTATTACTGATGCCAGGCATTTTGTGAATACTCTGGGCGCAGTAGATAAGCCAAAGGGCAATGCTGAGAATTGATAATGCTCTGATCCTGCAAGAAATCTGAGGTATCTTCTGCAAATTGGTCGAATGGGGACGTGCAGGTATGCCTCCTTGAGATCTAGAGTCACCAGCCAACACTCATTGCCCAGCATGGGAAGAAGTTGCTGTAGGGTCAGCATTTTGAATTTTGGGACAATGATGTATTTAAGGTGGACAGGTCGAGAATAGGTCTCCAACTTTTTTCCTTTCTTGGAACTAGGAATAGTCTGGAGTAAAATCCTTTGCCTTGCTCTGTTATTGGCACTCTTTCCACAGCTCTCATCTTTACTAATTGCATTATCTGCTGTAGAGCTTCTGTTTTTTGGTTTGGAGGCAGGTTTGGCATTCCTCTTTTGACTGGTAGAGTGTGAAAGTGGAACCGGTAACCTTGGTCTATGGTTTGCAAAATCCACTTGTCTTTTGTGATGTAGTGCCAGTTCTTTAAAAATAAGGTTAATTTTCCACCTAATGGAGCTGCTATTTGTTCCCTGGTAGGCGGATGTAGAGTTAAGTCACTGTGATTGTGCTGTTGTAGTGGTAGTGGCTGAATCTGTACCTCTGTTATTACCTTGCCACTGTCGTCCTCTATAGGCACCTCCTCTGGATTGGTTTCTGCCTCTGGGACGTCTATTCCTGCTCCTTTGGGATCTTGTGGAGTCAGGAAAGGACCAATTTTTGGCAGGCCAGTTCCTGCTAAACCTTGGGGGCTGAACCTGCAAGAAATCTTTAACCGTTTGAACAGATTTTGCCTTTTCTTCCATTTTCTTCATTACCTGCTGTGCAGATGTACCAAACAAACTGGTCTTATCCATGGGAGCATCTAATAACTTAGCTTTAACATGATCCGGTAAGACTTGTTCCTTCAGCCATGCATGTCTTCTTATCACTGTGCCAGTCATGGCTGATCTAAATGAAGCCTCCAGTGCATCATAGCCACATTTTAAGGAATGGTTACTAATCTGCTGTATGTTATTTACCATTTCTAATACATATTTCTTATCTATAGAGTCGTCAGAGGATAGTTTTTTAGTTAACTGATCAAGCATAAACTCTTGGTATTGTATCATGTGAAACTGACAGTTTAAAGCTCTAGCTGAGAGCGTAGCTGAGGTATAAACTTTTTTGCCCCATCTGTCTAAACACCTGGCTTCCCTTTCAGAAGGGATAGGGTTTTTTGCTGTGGTCGAGGCTACTGCCTTAGGCCCCTGGGATATAGTTTCGGGGTCTGCAAGAGGGGCCTTGTATAGGTGATGATGCGTGTCTGGTACCCTGTAAAATCTGTCTGGTTTGGCAGGGGCTGGAGGTAAGGAATCTGGTGCAGAGCAGACATCATTAAAAGCATCGTCCACAACAGGGAGGACAGGAGGTATAGCTAAGGGCCTGTGTTGTGGAAGGTGCAGAAAAGTCCTAAGTCTTTTTCTGGAGTCTGAGAAATCCTGTTGCTGCCATTGGAATTGTTCTCGCATGGCATGTAAGGTTTCCCCAAAGGAGAATTCTTCTGGTGGAGAAGCAGCTGGAATGGATTCTTCAGCATCTGAGTCTTCATAATTGGAGAAAGGAGCCTCAGGCTGGTCTGTAATATCTGAGTCATCCGCAGAATCAGAGGACACAGGCTCGGGGGGCTCTGCTCTAGGTCTCTTCTCTGGGGGCTGAGAGGCCCTGTCTGGGTGAGATTGAGATCCCTTAATTAAGGATATTAAATCTTCTGCCAGAGTAAGCATTTGTGAACTAGAAGTAGGCCTGGTTGAGGGGGGTTTAACAGGCACTGATTTAGTAGACTTGGCTGCTTTAGCCCTGGCAAAGGCCTTAATGGACATGGCTGCAGGAGGCCTAGCAGCACCACGTGCTGGGGTAGAGACATCCAAAGGGATGGTGTCTGATAATTCACTAGAAGCCACTGTAGTAGGTAAAATTTCAGAGGCCGATTCAAGTAAGGTAGCAGGAACCTCAGAAGTAGTCAAAGATTCAGCTGTGCTTTGAACAGTTTTCTCGGTTTCGCCGAAACAGAGACACTCGCGTTTGCTTTACCATGGTTTCGCCGAAACCGTGGACCGCGATGTCGGTCTTTTCTTTGCGTTTAACAATTTGGGTAGTCGGAGGATCCGACGGCATAATGTACGCAAATTCAGAACCGAAAAACTGTTCAGCAAACTCCGACCGACGCCTAAGCGTTCGTCGGTTGAAGGAAGCACAGGCCGAACAGGCTGCTACGTCGTGGTCTGGGCCTAAACAAGGCAAACAGTAAGAGTGGAAATCTTTATGAGGTATTTGTTTCCCACAAGTTAAACAGTTATTGACTTTCTGACATCGGCTGAGGCAAGAAAGAGTCCCCAACGGGGTACTTAGCTTTTAGAAGTCTTCGTAGTATTCGGTAGTAGAAATCTCTGGATCCGACCGACCCTTGCGAACAGCTTCTGCTTCGGGCGCCACGCGGCAAGAAAGACTGAAGAAAATGGCGTCAGCTGATGCCTTTATACCCGGAGACCAGCAGAGATGACGTCGGGTGAAGTGCGACATCAGCCGAAGCCGACCCGGACTTTGGAATCCGGCCGACTGCAGGGCTGCCTGATGACAGGACAACCCAGTTGTTATGACTGCAGATGCATCCATGAAGGACATCTGTAGGGTGGAATCCCAAAGCAGTGTAAAAGGGGAGGAGGCTTTAGATAGAAGGGGAGGCAAGAATACCCTGCAAGACAGCAGAGGCAAAGCCTACCCTGGACTTAGAAAACAAAGGGAGATTGTAGTGTTTGGAAAAAGTATGCACAGAAATCCAAGTGGCAGCTTCCAAGATATCCTTGGTAGGGACTCTGAGGAAAGCTGTAGAAGTGGCAGCTGCTCTAGTAGAGTGACTTCTAATGGTACCTGGAAACTGTTTCCCATGATGAGTGTAACAAAATCTGATTCCATAAGCAATCCATTTGGAAATAGTTTGTTTAGAAATAGGTTTTCCAAGAGAACTGGAGGCAAAGGAAACAAACAATTGGTTAGACTTTCTGAAATCTTTAGTCTTGTCCAGGTAAAATCGTAACTGTCTGTGCACATCTAATGAATGCAAAATCCTTTCCCCTTTATTTTGAGGATTTGGAAAGAAAGTAGGAAGGTGAATTGTCTGATTTAAAGCCACTTTCGAAATCACCTTAGGCATGAAAGTAGGATTGGTCCTCAAGGATACTCTGTCCTGATGGAAAATAAGGTATGGTTCCACAGCCATGAGAGCTTGCAACTCTGAGACCCTTCTGGCAGAGGTCAATGCTAACAAAAGAACAGTCTTCCAGGATAGAAACTTAATATCTGAAGATGCAGCAGACTCAAAAGGAGGCAAAGTAAGTTTTTCTAAAACATAATTAAGATCCCAGGCAGGACAGGAGGGGTCCTTGGAGGCCGCAAATTTTTAGCCCCTCTCAAGAACTGCTTCACCAAAGGATGAGAAAAAACAGGAGGATCAGAACTGAAATGCGCAGAGATAGCAAAAGCATGAATCTTAATGGAAGAAAAGGAAAGTCCTTTAGATAAAAGTTCCGAAAGGTAAAGCAAAATAGGAGAGATCAGGTACCTGAGGATCAGAGCCTCGGTCCTTCATCCAAATAGAAAACCTCTTCCATTTAGAGGCATAGGATTTCCTAGTGCTAGGCCGTCTAGCTTCCAAAAGAACATCCAAAACTTGTTTGGGAAGACTAGAGGGAATCAAATTCCTTTGAAAAGCCAAGCTGCCAGGCAAAGGGTCTTGAGATTGGAATGTAGTAACTGACCCTGATGCTGGGACAGAAGTGAAGGGTTCAGTGGGAGAATCCAAGGAGGCCCCGAGAACAGGTGCTTTAAAGTTGGATACCAAAACTGTCGAGGCCAATTTGGAGCAATCAAGATGAGGAACTTGGGCTTGTCCTGTTTTATTTTCAGTAATACCCGAGGTAGTAGAGGAAGAGGAGGGAAGGCATATGCTGAAAGGCTTCTCCAGCTGAAGGACAGGGCATCCACTCTCCAAGCTGTTTTGTGGAAGGACCTGGTGCAAAAGCGAGGCAGCTGATTGAGATGGGATGCAAACAGATCTATCTGGGGACATCCCCAAACTGCAGTAATCCTGTTGAACAAGTTGGTGTCTAGCATCCATTCGTGAGGATCTGAAATGTTTCTGCTCAGGCTGTCTGCTAAGAGATTCTGTTTCCCTGGAATGAATTGAGCCTGGAGATGTAGATTCAAGTTTAGAGCTGTGTCCCATAAACCCATAGCTAGTCTGCAAAGGGGGTATGAATGAGAACCCCCCTGCTTGTTGATGTACCACATGACCGTGGTGTTGTCTGTGCGAATTAGCAGAGGGCCTGGTTGTAAAAGGTTCTTGAAGGCCAGAAGGGCGTTTTGAACTGCCAACATTTCCTTCAGATTGATGTGCCAGTGAAGATGGTCCTTTGTCCAGGTTCCCTGCTGGCAATTGTCGAGAAAGTGTGCTCCCCAAGCATAATCAGAGGCGTCCGTGGTTAGGATTTGAGTAGGTTGAGGAAGACGAAAAGGTTTTCCTTCGTTTGAAGTGCATGCCCTGGACCACCAGAGGAACTCCTTCTGAAGGCAGGGGATCAGAGGAATCAGAATATCCAGATCGTGGTAATGCTGTGACCATACACTTTTCAGATACCATTGAAGCTTTCTCATGTGAAGCCTTGCATTTGGAATCAACAGAATGCAGGAAGCCATGTAGCCCAGAGCCTGCAGGAATTTCCTTGCAGTGAGCTGAGATAGAGTTGCCAACGTGTTGAAAGTAGAAGCCAGCTGAGTTTGTTTTTCTGGAGTGAGGAAGACCCTTTTTGTAAGGTTGTATTTAAGAGGGCTCCCAAGAATACCATTTGTTGAGAAGGGATCAAATGTGACTTTTTTATGTTCACTGAGAATCCCAGTAGGAGAAGACGTTGAACAAAGTCCAGATGTTGAAGCAGAAGATCTTTGCTGTCTGCCTGAATAAGGCAGTCGTCCAAATAGGGGTAAATCTGGATCCCCTGAAGTCTGCAGTAAGCCACTACTGGTGCCAGGCACTTGGTGAAGACTCTGGGCGCAGTAGATAAACCAAAGGGCAGGACAGAGAATTGAAAGTGCCTCGAACCTGCCTTGAACCTGAGAAATTTCCTGCGTTCTTGTCTGATGGGAATATGTAAATAGGCTTCCTTTAAGTCCAATGTCACCATCCAGGCGTCCTGAGAGAGCATTGGAATTAGCTGTTGCAGAGTAAGCATCTTGAACTTTGGAATTTCCAAAAAGGTGTTCAACACAGAAAGGTCCAGAATAGGTCTCCAAGAGTTTTGTTTTCTGGGAACCAGAAACAGTCTTGAATAAAACCCTTTTCCCATTTCTGAGAGTGGAACAGGCTCTATGGCTCTCATGGCCAGAAGAGCATCCACTTGAGTTAAGGCCTCTGACCATTGACGTTTTGGCAGATCTGGCCAACCGTGAGTCCTTGGCAAAGTGTGAAAGTGGAATTTGTAACCTTTTAAAATCACGTCCAATACCCATCTGTCCTGGGTGATATGAGTCCAATTTCTGTAAAGAGACAGTTTTCCTCCGAGAGGGCCCAGGTGAAGGGGTCCTGAAGCCCAACCGAGAGAGTCATTGAGTTTGCTTTCTTTGAGATAGGGATCTGTCTTCTCCCCTTCTAGGTGAAGAAGCAGTCCATTGTCTAGATCTGTAAGAGGCCTGGCCTTGACCACGACCTCTGGAGTGCCTATATCTTCCCCTTTGAGGCCCGTCAGACATGGGAAAGGACCAATTTTTAGAGGGCCAATTCCTGGAAAATCTAGGAGGCTGAACTTGCAAGAAATCTTTTACAGTCTGCATAGACTTTGCCTTTTCTTCCATCTTTTTAATAACTTCCTCAGCCTTAGATCCAAAAAGAACATCTTGTTGAACAGGGGCATCTAATAACTTAGCCTTAACCTGTTCAGGCAAACTTTGTTCACGAAGCCAGGCATGTCTCCTAATAACAGTACCAGAGGCAGCAGCCCTGCAAGAAGCATCCAAAGCATCAAAACCACAATGTAAGCTATGCTTGTTAACCTGTTCAGTAGCATGCAAAACATCCTGAAGTTCCTTATCCTCTGCACAAGCAGGAAGGGAAGCAAGCTTTTGCTTCAAAAGCAGACAAAAGAAATTGCTGATATTTAAACATATGAAACTGGCAATTTAAAGCCCTTACAGACAGGGTAGCAGAAGTATATACCTTTTTTCCCCACCTGTCTAAAGCACGAGAATCCTTCTCAGAGGGAATAGGATTTTTAGAAGTAGCAACCTTAGCAGCCTTAGAGCCCTGAGAAATAGTTTCAGGATCCGCAGAAGGGTTTTTAAAAAAATAAATGAGAGTCAGGAACCCTATAAAATCTATCAGGCTTAGAAGGAGCAGGAGGCATGGAATCAGGATTCAAATTAGCCTCAGAAAAAGCATCATCTACAATGTCCAAAACAGGAGGGATAGCTAAAGGCCTATGCTGAGGAAGAAGAAATTCTCTAAGCCTCTTCTTGGAAGCAGAATATTCCTGTCCTTCCCAATGAAAATGTTCCCTCATCTCATGCAAGGTTTCCCCAAAAGAAAAATCCTCAGGCGGAGAGGCAGAGGGTAAAGAGTCCTCAGCATCCGAATCCTCATAAGGGGGAAAGGAATAGTCCTGATCTGAGGAAGAAACAGAAGACACAGAAGCCTGGTCAGAGGAATCCAGAGTAACATCCTGTCGAGGCCTTTTCTCAGGAGGGGGGTGAGAACCCCTAATCATTGTAAGCAAATCTTCAGCCATCCTCAATAATTGCTTTTGTGTCTAGATTCAGAAGCAGCTTGAGCTGGAACTTTAGACTTAACAGGAATCTTTGTCTTTGCCTTTGAAATAGTGATGTGAGTAGGCCTGAAAACCCCCTCAGAAGCCGGTACCTGCACAGCGGTTCCGGACCCATCTGAAGGAGCGACGTCCGAAGGTCCTGCAGCAGTTAAAATAGTGGGCCTTGATGGCTCCCCATGGGAGTCTGTATCGGCCATCGGTTCAGAAGTGGCGGACGACAGGGGCTGCAAAAGCGCCTCACTGACGACAGCCGAACTGGACGCTGGCTCCAGCTGCAACGAGTCCTGTTTGGACCTCGGAGGCCTGTCTGTCTTTGAGCTTCTTTTGGACTCCGGTAGTGTCCGACGACATTCTATAATTGAAGCGTCTGCCAAAATAATTTAAAGCCCAATCGTACCTGCGCTTGATAGTACGAGAGTTGAACCTGGCACAGAACAGACAAGAAACGTCGTGGTCAGGGCCTAAGCAAGGTAGACAGTAAGAGTGGAAATCTTTATGAGGTATTTGTTTCCCACACGCTATACAATTAACTTTTTCTGACATCGGAGGAACAAGAAAAAGATTCCCCAACGGGGTACTTAGCTTTGAGAAGAGAAGTAAGAACTTCGGACCGACAACAACCAAATACGCTGTTCGAAAATCGCCAACCAACGACTTGCGAGCTGCTTTCCACCGCACGGCAAGAAAGACTGGAGAAGATGGCGTCGGCTGAGGGCTATGTACCAAAGCGTACTGACGTCAGGGTACTAGCTTATACAGCCGACGCCGGACCCAGACTTTGGGATTCTGGCCGACCTCGGGCTGCCTGCCGGCAGGAGCACCCTACAGTTATGACTGCAACAGTGAAACACGAAGAACATCGGTAGCCATCAAAAAAGCTAATTGAAAGTTCCCAAAATAAGAAGTTCCGTACTCACCATAACATTACACGTTTGTGGCCCATCTCGCCTATATTCTTGCTGGTTGGTTCAGAACAAAATATCAGTTCCGACTCTGCCAAACACAAAAGCTAGAGAGCTTCCACTGGCTTGAGGCGAACCCCTATCCCATAAGGCATTTGGTAAAATCCCCAGATCTTGCTTGAAAGCAAAACACTAATTTAGTATGCCCACCTACTAGAACATTGCAATTTTCTAGAAGGAAGAATCAAAGGATTCCAAACCACCAACTATATATGCTTAAGATTATCCACCCGTTGCTCCAGGAAAAAACGAAGGGGAAGGTGGGTGGGATGCAAGAATATAAGCGAGATGGACAACAAACATGGAACATTATAGTGAGTACATAACATCTTAATGTTATGTTGTCCTATCTTGCCATAATTCTTGCAAGTTGGGACAGCATCCCTAGCACCTTAACCCTAAGGCGGCTCAAGAGAAAAGACCCCTCAAAACAGTGGAACCTAAGACAGACCTGTTCCGGGAGGCTACATCTACTTTGTAATGAGTAATAAAGGTATGAGGTGTCCTCCACGTGGCGGACGTACAAATAGTGTCCATGGGAAACCTAGCCTGGAAGGCAGAGGATGTAGAAACCCCTCACTTAAAATGACCTTTTACTCTGCCTAATTGTCTGTTCTTGGTATATGAAAAGGAAATGCAATCTGTAAGCCATTTAGACAATTTCAAGACAGGCAATACTTTTCTTTTGTCCGAAAAGGACAAAAATCTGATCCGACTTTCTGAAATCTTTTGTCTTATGCAAATAGAAGTGGAGAGGTCTGTGAACATCTAATTAATGTATACTCTACTCTGCCTTATTGGTAAAATTCGGAAAGAATACAGGCAAATCTATAGCTTGATTTAGATTATTTTCTGAACAAACTTTGGGTAGAAAAGAGGGATTAGGTCTTAATGATAATCTGCCTTTGTGAAAAACTATATAAGGAGGGCGTATGGAAAGAGCTTGATTTCCAACACCAGTCTGGCAGAAGTAATAGCTACCAAGAAAAGTTTTTTAGGATAAAAACTTCTTATCACAAGATGCTGCTGGTTCAAACAGTGGCAAACCAATGCAGATAAAATTAAAGTCCCAAGGAGCTGGAGGTTCCCTGATCGGGGATCAGAGTAAGAACATTCCTATCAGAAAGGCCTTACATAATCTGAGACATAATAGGCATTCCCATCTCACCAGTATGAGAATTAGACATAGCTGAAAGCTGAACTTGGATGGCCACTGCTGCTCCATCAAAAAGCTTTGAGAGAAATTCTAGAACTGCAGTAACAGGGGCCGTAAAAGGTTCTACATTGTGTTTAACAGCCCAATAAGAAAATATTTTCCATTTGCTTGAACATAGTTGCCTTGTAGACTTTGTGGGAAGAGACCAATATATGTTTAACTGCAGGGGAAAATTTGTAACACCTGGCTATGTGCAGAAATGGAGCAGCCATGCTGTCAAACTTTAGGGTCTGGATGGACAGACAGAATGCTCCCAATGAGTGAGTCAATAGGTCTGGAACTGGGTCCAGAATCCACGGTTCCTACAGTAAATGAGTCCAGAGAAAGGGGAACCAAACTTGCTGAGATCAGTGAAGCGTCATGACAATCATCTTGCTTTTCAACGTATTGGCTTTCTGAAGTAACTCTGGGTATTAAGGGAACGGGGGGAAAGGCAGAGTAATCCCGGGGCCAACCGTGGACAAGTGCATCCCTTGGTGACTTCACCAGGGACGGGGGGGGGGATGAGGACAAAATAGCTGATTCATTTGGCATTCATGGAGGTGGCGAAAAGATCGCAGCAAGGCTGGCCCCATTTCTGGAAGACCTCTTCTGCTTACGTCTCCCTAAAGAAAGAGGATAAAAGGGGAAAGGGGGGAGGGAAACCAAGACTGCAACAGTGAATACACTCTAACATTTACATTTGTGGTAAGTTTATACAACTGTACTATGTTTAGTGTTTCACTGTTGCAGTTACCAACTGCGAAAGGATTCCCAAAGCAGAGGAGAGGGGTGGTAGGCTTAGTAAGACACTTGGGCATAGGGCAGCATGCCCTGCAAAACTGTAGAGGTAAACCCTGCCCTAGTCTTAGAAAACAGAGGTAGGTGGAAAGGCTTAGCAAAGGTACGGACAGAAGCCCAGGTGGCAGCTTCCAAAATGTCCCTGGTGGGAACTCCTCTGAGGAATGCTGTGGAAGTGGTGGTTGCCCTAGTGGAGTGGGTTCGAATGGACTTAGAGGGAAGTTAACCATATAATCTGTAACAGAAATGGATACAATGCGATACCCATTAGGAAATGGTTTGCTTGATAATGGCCTTCGCCCCTGGGGCAAAGTTGAGTAGTCTTTCTGAAGCGTTTAGTGTGGTCCAGATCGTATCACAGCTGTCTGTGCACGTCTAGTGAGTGCAAAAATTCTTTCCCCTTTGTTTTGAGGGTTAGGAAAGAAGGTGGGTAGATGTATGGCCTTGGCTGAGAGTGTCATTAGATACCACTTTGGGCGTAAAGGAGGGATTAGTCTTCAGGGAGACCCTGTCTGCATGGAAAAAGATGAAGGGCTCAATTCCCATCAGTGCCTGAAATTCTGAAACCCTTCGGGCTGAGGTGATAGCTAGGAGAAAAGCAGTTTTCCAAGAGAGATATCTTCGTTCTGCTAAAGCAGCAAGGGGTGGTAAGGTTAGTTTTTCCAAAACTAAACTCAAGTCCCAGGCTTGTGTTGTTGGCCTTCTGGGAGGTCTGATATTGGAAGCCACACTGAGGAATTATTTAATCAAAGGATAGGAGAACAGGGGCTGCTCTGTATCAATTAACTGAAATGGCTGAGGCGCGGATTTTAATAGAAGAGGAGAGGCCACTATTATAAAGCTCCGCTAGGTAGTAAAGTGGGATGGAAAGTTGTGAGGTATTCCCCCCAAGAACTGGCTTCCAGGCGCAGAATCTTTTCCATTTTCTTGTGCAAGAATTTCTGGTGCTGAGCAGTCTAGCCTCTGTAAATGTCTAGCACCCGTTTGCTTAACAGGGGCCCCTCGTTTGCCTTACGAGTAGTAGCCATGCTGATAGTTTGAGAGTCTGGAAGTCCTGGAGCAGCATCCCCCCACCCCCGAGTTAAGAGGTGTGAGATCAGGGGAAGCTGACTAATGTCAGGCTGCACATTAAGGGGTACCAATGTTGTCTGGGCCAATCTGGAGCAGTGAGGATGGCCTTCGGTCTCTACCCCTTATTTTCAACAGTACCTTGGGAATGAGGCAGAGGAGAGAATGTGTACAGTGTTCCAGGGGAAGGTCAAAGGCATCCACCTTCTACGCTAGGTGGTAATACTCCCTGTTACAGGATTTTGTCAGCTGACAGTTGAGATGCGAAGCAAAGACATCCACCTCTGGAGTCCCTCAATCCTGAGTGATTTGTAAAGATTTTTCTGTGCAGCTGCCATTCGCGTGGGTCCATTAAGGTTCTGCTGAACTGTGTCAGGGTGTTATTCATCCTTGGAAGATATTGGACTATTAGGTGTAATCCCATGGAAGAGGCTGTCAGCCAGAGGTTCATGGCTAGTCTGCACAGAGTAAGATGGGTCCCTCCCAGTTTGTTGATGTACCACATTACTGTAGTGGTTTTGATAAGAACACCTGGCTTGAGATGGAGTTTGAAGGATGTCAGAGCCTTCTGCACTGCCAACCTTTCCTTCAGGTTGATATGCAAGGGAAGTTGCTGGGCATCCCAAAGACCTTGGGTGCACCTGCCTTCTAGGTGAGCACCCCAAGCAATGTCTGAGGCGTCTCTGGTAACTGTCTGCCCGGCTGGGCAGATAGTGAAGGGAAGACCCTTGTTCTTCACACAGGCCCCTGCTCACCAGAGAAACTTTGCCCTTATACCGGAGATCAGAGGGAGGGAGGTCTCTAGAGGTTGACTGCGCAGTCACCAAACATTTAGGTGCTACTAAAGTTCTCCCGTGAAGCCTGGCCAGAGGAATTAGGATGCAAGATGCCATGGTTTGCAGGAAAGTACAGTTGCGTACACTTACCATAAATGTAGATGTCAGAGTGCATTAACTGTTTCAGACATCACATTTGGGTTATCTGCTTGCAGTAGTCCTCAGTCGGCCTGATCATCAAGTCTTGGGTCTTGCGTCAGTTGCTGTCTCATCTTCCATGACGTTGGGTAGTCAAAATTATAAAGCATGCAGCTGACACCATTACATCAGTTCTTCTAGTCCCAGATGGCAGGTGCCCCTCTAATGGGAGGCAATTAAATAAATACATATACGCAAGGTTATACCCACAAGAAAACAGCAAATACACCAAAAAGAAGTACAGTAAAGGAGAATAGAGATTTATCCAAAAGTCAGGGGGCTGGAGAGAGGGTAACCAGGACTGCAACAGTGAATATGTGTACACAACTGTACTATGTTCTTCGTGTTTCACTGTAAGTCATCATATTTGGGTAGATTCCCAAAGCTAAAGATGGGAGGAGGAATTTAGATAGCATTAGGACCAGATACAAGGCCCTGCAAGACTGCAGTGGCAAAGCCAGCTCTGGATTTAGAGAAAATTGGCAAATGGTGACGCTTGGTTAAAGTGTGTACAGATCTCCAGGTAGCAGCTTTTGGTTGTCCCTGGTAGGGACACCTCTGAGAAAGGCTGTAAAGGTAGATGCAGCCCTGGTAGAGTGTGGTCTTATCCCCTGTGGGGTGGGTTTTCCATGGTGCTTATAACAGAAATGAATGCAATGGCCTATCCATTCAGAAATGGTTTGCTTTGAAATGGCCTTCCCCTCTACCCCTTCAGCAAATGCCATCAGCAGTTCAGATTTCCTTTCAGGTTTAGTCCTGTCCAAGTAAAAACAGTTGTCTGTGCACATCCAAGAAGTGCAGTATGTGTTCTCCTTTGTTCTGTGGATTAGAAAAGGTTGGCAAATGAATGGACTGATGAATAGCCACACTGGCTACTACCTTGGGCATGGAGGGATTGGTCCTGAGGGACATCCTGTCCGCATGAAATATGATGAAAGGCTCCACCTCCATAAGGGCCTGTAATTCAGATACCCTTCTTGCTGAAGTGATTGCAAAGAGGAAGGCTGTTTTCCAAGAAAAGAATTTTAACTCTGCACTTGCAGCTGGCTGAAAAGGAGGTAGTGAGTTTTTCCAATACAAAGTTAAAATCCCAGGCTGGAGTTGGGGTTCTCCTGGGTGGTCTTAAGTTTTGGGCTCCTCTGAGGAACTGCTTGAGCAGTGGATGAGAGAAGAGGGGTGGTTCTGTGTTGTAATGAGCTGAAATGGCAGAGGCATGAATTTTGATTAAAGAAAAAGAAATGCCCTTGTGCCCATCCCTTGAGTTTGGTTGCAGTAACAAAAACTAACATTTTCAGCATAACATTTTCAAGTGCTAGGCCTCCATGTCTCCAAAATGAAATTCAACACTTATTTGCTGAGGAATGGTAATGGAGAGATTAGGTAGCCAGGCTGCAAGGTTCAGGGTTTGAAGCTGAGGATGCAGAATTTGGCCCTCCTGCTGGGACAGCAGGGTAGGGTTCTGAGGCATGTGCTATGGAGCCAACAGTGGCACTGCGCAAGAGGGGGTACCAGTGCTGGCTTGGCCAGTCTGGAGCAATCCGTATAGTTCTTGGTATGTCCTGTTTGATCTTTACTAGTACTTTGGAGAGGCAGAGGAGGAAAGCATAAACTGATAAGATTTATCCAGTTGAAGGACAGGGCGTCCACTTTCGAAGCTTATTTGTGGGGAATCCTTGTGCAGAATTTTGTCCAATTGGCAGTTCTGATGGGAGGCAAGCAAGTCTATATCTGGGCTCCCCCATTTATCTACATGTTGAAAGTCTATGGTTAGTTTCCAATCATGTGGGTCCATGAGATTTTTGCTTAGTTTATCTGGCAGTGTATTTAGCTTTCCTGGCAGGAACTGAGCCTGTAGATGCACTTGGTAGCTCAAGGCTGTGGTCCACAAAGCCATAGCTAGTCTGCAGAAAGGGTATGAATGGTTACCCCCCGCCCTTTTGTTAATGTACCACAATAGTGATGTTGTCAGTCTACCATTAATTGTCCTGGAAGAATGTGGTCCTTGAAGGCCGTCACAGCATTCTGTACAGCTAACATTTCTTTTGGATTGATATGCAGGTGCATTTGACTTTGGTTCCATTTGCCCTGAATGCACTTCCCTGCCATATGAGGCCCCCATGCATAGTCTGATGCATCTGTTAGGGTTTGGGCGGCAGGGGGTAGAGTGAATGGTAGTACCTTGTTTTGGTGGGAGGCCTCTGCCCACCAAAGGAACTCTAACCATAGGCAAGATATGACAGGAATCATTGCTTCTAGAGCCTAAGAATGCTGACACCATATGCTTTTTAAGATACCACTGTAGGTTCCTCAAATGCAGTCTTGTATATGGAATTAGGAGAATGCAGGAGGCCATGAACCCAAAAGACTTGCAGTATTTCCCTTGCAGACAGTTTTTGTGGCCACTAATTTGAAGTAAATTGTCGAACGAATTTCTCTGGCATGAGGAAAGCCATCTGGGAAGTTGTGTTCAAGCTAGCTGCCAGGAATATAACTTGACAGGGTAAGACACGTTATTTCTTTTCGTTTATGGTGTACCCTAGACAAGTTAGCACCTTTTGTACAACAGGCAGATGAAAGTATGTCGGCTTTCTGCCTGAATTAGACAATCGTTCAGGTATGGGTATATTTGAATATTTCTTTGCCTGCAAAAAACAATGACTGGAGCTAGGCACTTTGTGAATACCCTGGGCGCAGTAGATAAGCCAAAGAGCAGTGCAGAGAACAGATGATGCATGTAGCCTGCTTTGAAGCATAGGTATCTTCTACAAGATTCACTGATTGGGATGTGCAAGTAGGCTTCCTTTAGATCCAGTGTTGCTAACCAGGTATCCTTGCCTAGCAAAGGAAGCAACTGGTGAAGGGTTAGCATCTTGTATTTTGAGATCACCAAAAAGGTGATTAGGATAGAAAGGTCCAGGATAGGATGCCATGAATCGTCTTTTCTGGGTACCAGGAAAAGTCTCGAGTAGAAACCTGTGCCCTTTTCTTCTGGTACAGTTTGAAGAGCCCTTATGCTTGAAAGAATACTTGATTTTGAGCCCCTGTCCACTGATTTGGGGGTAGATCTGGCCAACTGTCTGGGGTTGGCAACATGTGGAAGTGAAATCTGTACCCTTGGAAAACTATATTTAAAACCCATTTGTCCTGGGTAATAAGTTCCCAGTTCTTTGCCTGCAGAGCAATTGCTCCCCCTAAAGGAGCAGTCAGTTGAGAAGGGCTTGTAAGTTTTAAAGTTTAAGACATGGAGATAGTTTACCATGGGGGGGGGGGGGGGGTCTTACTACACCCAGATTTGAAAGTGATTCCCCCCCACTGCTTAGTTCTGCGAGTACCCTGGGACTGAAGCCTGGGTGTCCTGCTGGTTCTGGGTTTGGGCTAAGAATCTAAATGGCAATGCTCAGATCTACTCTGAGCTAAAACAGAACGGCATTAAATATACTGATCCCAAGGATACTGCCAACATCGTGGCAGATCGATTCAGTGCCAACATCACCCTCCTCACCCCCTAAATAGCCCATCTAAATACCAGAAGATTGCCAAATTCTGGTAATGGCCACAGGTAAAAAACGCACTCTCCAAAGCTAAGAATACAGCACCCATGGGACCAGATGACATCAAGGGCTGTGTACTACATGAACTTCAATATGAACTGGCACTTCACCTAAATGTCATGTTTAATCTTGGCTTCACCTCAGGTTTCGTGTCCACTGAGTGGCAGAGAGCTACAGCTATCCCACTCCACAAGGGAGGATCCACCTTGGATCCCAGAAACTACCGTCCCATCAGTCTGACAAGCCTTATCTGAAAGGCCATGGAGCGTATTATCATGGAACTTATAAACAAAGACATTGGCAACCTTCAAACACTGGACCCCACACAGCTTGGGTTTGTGAAGGGCCGATCTAGTCTCCTGAACCTGACTGACTTCTTCGAATCAGTCTCCAGAGCCATGGACAAGGGTAAGGTGGCCCACACAGCCTATCTAGACCTTGCCAAGGCCTTTGACACCACCCCCCACTCTGGAATCATAGATAAACTTACTAAGCTGGGCATTAATCTCTACGTCACTCAATGGCTTGCTAACTGGCTTACTGATAGAACCCACACTGTAGAAGTAGCAGACTCCAAATCCAGTTCCAGACAAGTGGAGTACCTCAGAGTTCAGTCCTCGGACAGCTCTTGTTTGGCATCTTCTACTTTGAAGTACATGCCAACACTAAGGGACTCTGGCTAACAAAGTTCACAGATGACTGCAAACTGGGAGCCATTATTGAATCGCCAAATGATGTGGATACTCTACAAATAGGACTTACAGAAACAGATGCTTAGTGCCAGAGCCATGGACTCTAGCTCAATGCCAAGAAATGTATAGTTATCCCCTTTGGGAAAAAAACATGTACTAGTGAATTACCATATAGGTGGCAGTACACTAAACACCGAAAGTGTGATGAGACTTCGGGACACAGGTGGACAGTGGTCTCACCTTCGATAACCACATCGCCACAACAGTCAGGAAATCCTATGTGGCACACCTCATCACCAAGGGCTTTTCATCCAGAAAAAAGGAGGTCATTGTCCCACTGTACTCATCCCTCATTAGAACCATTACAGAATACAACACCCCATTTACTATGTACCTCTCAAGACATCTGCAACTGGAAAGGCCGCAGAAATACCTCACTAAAAGAATCGCAGGCCTAAAGCAGATGCCCTACGCTGACCACCTTAAACTCCAGCTATACTCTGTCACAGAGGCGATCTCTGCTCAACATACAAGATCATGTCAAACCCAGAGCTGTTGGACATGCTACACTTAAATCCCAGTCCCTCAGAGCCACACACTCCAGGGATCTAAACCTTATCACAATAAACAAAACATGCTGGAGGGATAGGTTCCTGACCAAGAGACTCCCCAGACTCTGGAATAGATGCCCATACATGTCAGAGTGCCTCTTTAGCCCTGCTCAAAAGGAACCTTGACGATTGGATGGGAGAAAGGAATTTCACTCCGGGGATCAAATCAGTTGCCCTGCTAGACAGGGGTCTAGGGAAGCAAATAGTGTGGGAAGAAATAGCCAGGGAATTGTTATTGCTAGGCTTGTACAGGCCCTAGGGCTTATAGCCTAGTACCAACCTATGAAGTCCTGGAAGAGGCAGGAAAGGACAAATTCTTAGAGGGCCAATGCCTATTAAATCTTGGAGGCTGTACTTGTAGGAACTATTTAACAGTTTGCATAGATTTAGCTTATTCCTCCATCTTTTTAAGGACTTAAGCTTTGTGACCAAAGAGGCATTCCTGATTTAAGGGAGCATCCAGCAATTTAGCTTTAACATTATCTGGGAAAGATTGCTCCTTAAGCCAAGCATGCCTTCTAAGTACAGACCCAGTGACAGCAGCCCTGCAAGATGCCTCTAGTGAATCAAAACCACATTACAAAGTGTTTTCCAACTTGTTCAGCAGAATGTATTAAATCCTGTAAATCCTTATTTTCAGCAGTCAGGAATCATTTTATGTTTAAGCAATCCAGTAATATGCTGTTGATACTCTAACATATGAAACCAGCAGTTAAAGGCCCTAATAGCAAAGGTTGCAGAAGTGTGTACCTTCTTAACCCATCTATCCAATGCCCTGGAATCTCCATCAGAGGGGGTAGGATTTCTGGCAGTAGTAGCCTTAATGCCCTTGGGTCCCTGTGAAAGCCTCAGGATCCACAGTATAATTTTTAAAAAGGAACTTGAGAGTCAAGAACCCTGTAATATCCATCAGGTTTTCTGGGAGCAGGATGTAAAGAGTCAGTGGCCAAGCTAGATTCCGAAAAGGCATCAACTATGTCTACTATTTGGGGGGGGGGGGGGGGTTAGCTTAAGGCCTGTGCTGGGGTAGGAGTAAGAAATCCCCAAGCATCTTTTTAGCATCAGAGTAATCTTAGCTTTCTCAGTGAAAATGCTCCATTAGAGTATGCGAGGTTTCACCAAAAGAGAAATCTTGTGAAGGGGAAGCAAAGGGAATAGAGTCCTCTGCATCACAATCCTCATAGGTAGATGAGGGTAAATCCTGGTCGGAGGAAACCAATTTCAGTATCCTGATCAGAAGTATCATAAGCAAATTCAGTCCTAGGTCTCAGAAGGGGAAGGTTGGCTTCCCCTGATTAAAGTAACAAGGTCTTCAGCCACTCTGCTTTTTAGGCATAGAGGCCCGACCATGCGGTCTGGGCATGGCTTGAGTTTTAGGCCTTGAAGACAATGGCGTCAGTTTAATATGCAAGTCAGTAGGCCTGAATACACCCTCAGAAGCCGGTGCCTGCACAGCGGCTCCTGACCGATCCAAGGTAGAGACATCCACAGGTTCCACAGTTAAAGCGTCTAGCAGCATATACCAGACTCAAAAGGGTCTCAGAGGCCTGCGAATCTCAAGTAGCAGGTATCAGGGGCTGCAAAAGCACCCGAGTATTAGCGACTAGCTTAGGAGAAGCATCGTCGGCAGCTTAGGACCTAGACAGCCTGTCTATCTTGGCGTTTTTTCGGAATTTTGGTAGTCTGATGGCTTACAGAAGACATATCTAGATAATTGAACAGAGTACCAAAATATTTAGAAGCATAAATATACTAACGACGAATAGTTTAAATAAGGCATAAAACAGACATTGAGGTACATTGTGGTCAGGGTCTAGGCAAGGAATACAGTACGAATTATAATCTTTGAGGTATTTGCTTTCCACAAGAAATACAATTGACTTTTACTGACATCGGTTTAGAGCAAGAAACGGGGTACTTAGCTTTAGTTGGAGACTTCAGTTCTGAAACTCGAAAATTTCAGGAGTCTGCCAACCGGCACTTGTGAACTGCTGCTGCTTCGGGCACCGCACGGCAAGAAAGACCGATTTAATGGCGTTGGCTGCATGACTTGTACCCCTGACTACCTGACGTCATGGAAGATGAGACAGCAACCGACACAGGACCCAAGACTTTGATAATCAGGCCGACTCAGGGCTACTGCAAGCAGATAACCCAAATGTGATGACTGCAACAGTGAAACAAGAAAAACATGTTCCTTGCAGTGAGGCGAGTTCTGGAAGCCAGCTGGGTAAAGTAGACAGTCAGGAAGCTCTGATTTCCTGGGGATAGGAAGGCAATTTGGTATGCAGTGTCCAGCAGTGCTCCCAAGAAAACGATCTTCCTGGAGGGTGATCGCTTTGATTTCTTCTCATTGATTGCGTACCCTAAGAGGGTCAAGAGGGTTTTGACAAAGAGGAGGTTCTGGAGTAGCTTTTCTCTGCACTCTGCCTGTACAAGGCAGTTGTCCAGATAAGGGTAAATCTGTATATTTTTCTGTATGCAAAAGGCTATGGGCTGGGACTAAGCCTTTGATGAATACCCTGTGAGGAGTAGAAAAGCCAAACTGTAGCGCAGAGAACTGAAAGTGTTGTGAACCTGCTCTGAAGCAAAGGAATTTCTTGCAGGACTCCCTTATGGGGATGTGGGGGTATGTATCTTTTAGATCTAGGTTAACTAATCAAGCATTTTTTTTGTCAGAACAGGCAGCAGTTGCTGCAAAGTTAGCATTTTGCATTTGGGGACTACCAGGGAGGTGTTCAGAATGGATAGGTCAAGGATGGGGCGCTGTTGAGAGAAAAAGTTAAAACATACTGTTATTTGTCTTTTTCCTCATCTTGCAAAGTGAGGATGTTATTTGTTGGGATATGCCTATCAAAGATGGGCCTCATCTGTGAACAAGATGCAGCATTGCTTATGAACCTGAATAACTTGTTTTCTGCATTTCACAATAAAGAGATTTGGTTATAGCTTGGTGAAGCCTGGGATACGGACGCACGGCCGAGTAAGAGTTAATTTACTGAAGCAGGCGGTGTCTCCTGGAAAATTTGAGCTACCATTGTTGAACTGAACATTCTGTACTTCTTGAACATTCTGTACTAACTGTTG
The DNA here is from genome assembly GCF_019279795.1 of Protopterus annectens. Taxonomy (NCBI): domain Eukaryota; kingdom Metazoa; phylum Chordata; order Ceratodontiformes; family Protopteridae; genus Protopterus; species Protopterus annectens. The sequence continues at coordinate 901,349,877 of NC_056748.1, forward strand.
GTTTGAGGTAATTTGTGATAAATATGTTCATCCTATATGTTTTTCATAGCCAACTGTCAACGGTCAGAAATGTAACAAAGTTGTTTTGCTTGCAGTATAAAAGTTGGTTAGTAAACAAGTTGACCAGAGGAGATCATCTTGGCCAACATGCTGTGTAATGTGGTTAGCTGCTAATAAATAAGTTTATCACCTGAGGCAGATGAGACTCATTTGAATTTTTCTTCTGACATTTTGGTCCTTCGGACCGGAAACCTCTACGAAGATACGGATCAGACCGACGGACCGAAAAACCTGTGCAGGTGAGGGTTTCTCATCTTAAGATTCCCTCGACTGAAAGCCCTCCGACTGATTTGTCGTTGAAAAGAGGCCGGCCGCTCTCTGATCCCTATCTGAGGGACGGTTTCTGCACCAAAAGGGGAAACAGTCTCATCTGGTTCAGGTAGGATGAAAAATAAATTTTCTTTTAATTTAATCTAGGGTTTTATTTTTAGTTAAAGGTGGGTAGGATTACTTAAGATTATTTTGTTAGGATCACCGGTTAAGATAGCCCCATTTTATAAGCAACCCTGTAAAATAACTGATACAGTCCTAAAATAAGAAATCTAGGGGAAACATGGGTTCGAGTTGCTGCAAGTGAGAGTGATGTCGGTTTAAACGTTGATGCTAAGTATATGAAAGGTTTAAACAAAAATGTTAAATTTTTGAAAAAGTGGAAGACTAGATATGATTTTGATGGTACACTGAAGAATGCCTGTGCAAAATTGGTTAGAGATTTGAAAAGAGATGTGGGAACTAGAACTAAAAAGCAAAGACAATTGGGATTTCCCCAAGCACAAAATTGGTTAGAAGCAGCAAATAGACGAGCTACAAAAGAAAAAAATTGCCAGGAAAAAAAAAATAAAGAGGGATCACTGGTGCCAAGTGGAAAAGTAGTTTTATTTTTAGATAAGGAGGATGAGCATACAGTTTGTGCGGTAGAAAGGCAGGCAACTGCCTCACCGTATGGGGAAACTGCTGCCGTACCAGCGGAACCTCCTCAATATCAGTCTGAAAATGTGGGATCTGTACAGTAGGGTGGGTTATTGGCTGCTCAAGGAAATGGTGCAGCCCCTCCAATTTACCCGCAAATTCCCGTACTACCCAAGGTTGCTTTGCAACAGGTAGACCAACCTATGTAGTTAAGGTCAGGACCAGCAGGGCAAGGACGTTGGGCCATTAAACTTTGACTACTCAGAAGCTCTTCCCTTAATACAAGTTGCAAACAAACAAGCAGGGGATGTTGGACAAGAGCCAACTATTTTAGTTTATCGTCCCTGGGCTAGAGAGGATATGAAACTAGCTATGGATGGTATTCCTCATCCCAAGGTTAATTTTCAAAAGTTTTCTGAGGACATAGTTTGTATGCGTTTAAGTTATCTAAATGGTTTAGAAGTAGAACAAGTAGAGCGACAAATCCTGGGTCCAGATTGGCACTTAGTTTGTGGTACTTGGACATGTAAGGCAGATGACGGCACTACATTAAAGCATAATTCTGGGGTGTTAGACACGCGAGTCACTGATCTGTTAGAGAATTTCTGATAAGTGGCATCCAAGAGCAGACTGGACAGTAATAAATCAGTGCATCCAAAATGAGGATGATGAATCTGTAGATCACTATATTGTAAGATTGACAGAAGTGTTCAATAACCATTGTGGAATGATGATTCCGCAGGATCAGACCAATGATACTCCGTATGAACAGTAATTGAAAAATGCTTTTCTTAAGGGTTGTAGGGCTCCGATAAGTAGTTTTATAACTAAGCATATGGTAGATCATAGAACATGTAGACTGCAACCTTTGTTTGAATATGCACGGCATGCTGAGCGACATTTCAATTTAAAAAAGAAAAAGTACAAGTGTTAGCAGTAGGGGATGATGGTGGTATATTCTTGGTACAGGACCAAAGGGGGCAAGGGCGCCATGGTGGCGTAAAAAACGTGGGGGCCTGAAATGGGACACGTTAAATAAACCGGGTGGACATTCAGAGGAATATGAGGGGAGGTTAAAACGTGGAGAATGTTTTAAATGAGGTAGACGTGGGCACTTCGCTGCAGACTGTGAAGAGTGGCAACATCCCCCACAGCTTACGAACAAGGGCTCCGCATGTCTATATGATAGTAAAGGAAGGCGCCAAATTCATTGTGATTATTGTAGAGAAGAAGAAAGTGAGAATGATTGTGATGATGAGGCAGACACTCTGCGATGAATGTCAGAACACTCAGAAGGAAGGGCGGGATTGTGACTGTACTCATAAACCTGGCAAATTTGGGTATTGCTATGCATCTAGATCAAAAACCCATGATAGAGCTTTTGGTTGAGGGACAGAAAGTGGAGTCATGTGATTCAGGTGCATCACGTACACTTAGGTCCAGCAGTTCTGCCCCCGAACTGCGAGGACGAGTTTGTCCTTGTGAAAGCGGCAAACAGGAAAATCTATAAGGAACCACTGTCTCATCCCCTATTGTTCACAGATCCGCAAACAAACCAAACTGTTAGGTGTAGAGTAATTATATCGAAAGTTTGTCCAGTTAATTTGCTGGGAAGAGATTTGATGCATTTGTTTGGAATAGCGGCAATTCCCACACCTAAAGGCATTGAGGCGAAAAGGTTAGCGGATAGCTTGGTGGTACAAGGAGTACAAGACTTGTTTTACTGGTATAGCCAGGACTTGATTTCAAATGGGCCAGGGAGGGTTGATACAGATTTGATTAACCTAGCTTTAAGTAAATCTAGGAGCGGGTCACCGCAGGTTGCGGCACACTTACATTGTACAATGTTCTACAGAAAGGCCCCTGGTCCGGATAAAGAATTTAAAAAGAATTCTTTAAGCACAAACGTGCAAGGATAATTTTGAATTACATGTTTTGGGATATGCAAGGTAATACAGTAGTGACCTGTACTTTGACCAAGGAAAGGATTTCTTTATATCTCTCAGGTTATGGCCCACATATTTCAATTACTAAAGCGGTGGGGACACATTGGGTAGATTTGGCGAAAAAGGTAACGAATTGGGACACAATGTCCGAAAGTCAGTTGAAAGAAACAGATCCAGGTACAAAGATTAAATTGGGTGACTTGGGCATAACCAAGTGTACACCTCAGGGATGACAAAACAGAAATGGCATGACAAATCCTCCTAACTCAAGAGGAAGATAGTGTGTTAAGTGCCTTACCTGTAGATTTATGGTCAAAAGGTAAAGGGGATGTAGGACTGATGAAAACAGCATGTGAAGTTTGTATAACTCCAAAGTCAGGTTTTAGACCTCGTAAGCACCAATACCCGCTAAGTAAACAAGCAGGAATTAAGCCAGTCATTGAGCAGCTAAAACAGGTAGGAATTCTTGAATGCCCAGATTCGCCCTGCAATACTCCATTGTTTCCTGTAAAGAAACCGGATGGGTCATGGAGGTTGGTTCAGGATTTACAAGCAGTTAATTCAGCTGTGATCCCAAGAGCACTGGTGGTCCCTGACCCCTATACATTACTTAATGATTTACTACCTCAGCACAGATATTTTTCTGTCAGATATAAGCAATGCTTTTTTCTCCATACCACTACATAAGGAGAGTAGATTTTGGTTTGCATTCACTTAAAGGTAAAACATACACCTACACCAGATTGCCACAGGGCTATTGTGAGAGTCCGACAATATTCGCACAAGAAATTGCTGCGAATTTAGCTCAGTTTGTTCCCACAGAGGGAAGCCAGGTTCTGTTGTATGTAGGTGATATTTTGTTGACCTCACCCACGCAGGAAAATTGTAAAAGGATACCCTTGCCCTTTAGTTTTTTAGCTGAGCAAGAACACAAGGTAAATAAAGAAAAGTTACAATTGTGAAAAGCACAAGTAAAATACTTGGGTTATTTAATTTCACAGGCAGGTAGACAATTTGAGAACAAAAGAAAACCAGCAATTCTTGAGGCACCTATGCCCAACAACTAAGTGGGAGATGATGTCCATTTTAGGTGTAACTAACTTTTGTAGAAGTTGGATCCCTAACTATGCTGAGGAAGTTGGGCCATTGACCGCACTAATCTAGGACACTCCCATGGCAGCTAAAAATGATATACAGTGGACAAATACGGCAATACAGGCATTTAATAGAATTAAGCACTTGATAGCAGGATCCTCGGTTTTGGGTTTTCCGAACTATTCTAAGCCGTTTATACAAATGGTTGATTGTAAGGGAGGATATATGACTTCGGTTCTGGTACAAGTACATGGGGATAAACAGAGACAGATAGCTTTCTACTCCTCCAGATTAGATCCTGTTGCAAGGGATTGCCGCATTGTGTTCAAGTTGTAGTGGCAGCCGCCATGGCAGTACAAGCCTCAGCATCATTAGTTTTGTTTCATCCATTACAATTGTGGGTTCCACATTCAGTAGCTACTATACTTTTGCAAGATAAGATAACCTTTTCATCTCCTAGTCGACATTTGTCATGTATGACAGTGCTGCTGACACAGCCTCATATGATCATAGAAATATGTACTATTAATCCGGCGACACTTTTGCCGACTCCAGAAGGTACTCCACAAGTTTGTTTAGAGAGCATTCATGACAAAGTGCTTCCCTGACCAGATTTAACGGATATTCCATTGGTAGATTCTGATCTCGTTTTGTTTGTAGACGGATCAGCAAAGGACGACACTGTAGGAAAAACACTAGTAGGGTATGCAGTCACAGAAACTGAAGTTTTGGAGGCAAAAAGATTGTCAAACATTTATTCTGCACAAGCAGCTGAGTTGGTGGCTTTGCCTCAAGCTTGTACCTTAGGGGAGGGTAAAAAAGTGACAATTTATACAGATAGTCAATATGCTTTCTCCACTGTACATGTTTTCGCTCAACAATGGAAGAATAGGGGAATGGTTACTGCGAAAGGCAAACCAATAAAATGTTACAGTTGTTAGATGCAGTGCAACTACCACTTCAGATAGCGATATGTAAATGTTGCGCACATACCAACAGAAAAGATCCTGTCTCCAGGGGAAATGCCTTTGCTGATACGGCTGCAAAAAAGGCAGCTCAAGAAAATGATTTGCTTTTACATGATAATGATTTGGAGCCCGGACACCTCTTAGACTTAGAGACACTAAAAGTAATGCAAACATTGACGACACAGAAGGATAAATGTCGTTGGGTAAAATATGGCATCACTCAACAGGATGGGTTGTATAGGGCATCAGATGGCAAAATGGTACTACCCCTCAAACCTTTTTAAGTATGCGGCATTTGTTAGCCATGGAACTGCCCAAGTAGGAGTAGAGACGATGATTCAAATAGTGTCTAAGGTGTTTTGGTGCAAGGGGTTTTCAACTTATGCAAAGCACTTATGTTTATCTTGTTTATTATGTGCAAAGTATCATGCTCAGGGGTGAGTTAAAAAGTCTCAGCAAGCATTCCCCACCCCTCCATATCCATTCCACACACACTGTATGGATTTTATTGAATTGACACCCTCAGAGAGAAAATGCTTCTGTTTAGTCATTATTGATGTTTTCTAAATGGGTAGAAGCTTTTCTAGTGAAGCATCCGAATGCACAAACAGTAGCAAAGCTTTTGACTACAGAAATAATTCCCCGATTTGGTTTACCAAGACACATTTACAGTGATAATGGGTCTCATTTTGTTAACCAGATTGTTCAGAAGTTGGGTCAAGTGTTTCAAATTGATCTCAAATATCATTGTGCTTACCATCCCCAATCAGGTGGACTGGTGGAAAGACAATGGTGTCTTGAAGAGTAAGCTCCGCAAACTGATGGCAGAAACAGATTATGGACTGCGTGCCTTCCTTTGGCATTCCTGTATATGCGAATCTCACCTTCCTACAAAAGACTTACACCATTTGAACTTTTGTTTGGGAGACCATATTACGTCCCGCAGTGGCAAGGATTGTTGCCAGCAAAATGTGGGGGGTGAGGATCTAGCGGATTATATGAAGAAGCTGCTAAATGTCAAATCTCTTGTAACCAATGACTCCTTTGCAGATTCCAGAAATGAAACCTTGTTAAGCGTGGCACCTGGGGACTGGGTGTGGATCTGAATTGTGAAGAGAAATTTGTCATCCCCCAGGTGGGAAGGCCCATACCAAGTACTTATCTCGACACCTATGGCTGTAAAGATCGCAGAGAGGACTTTGTGGATTCATATCACCCACTGTAAAAAAAAAACTCAAGGCTCTTCCTTCTGCCATTGATATTGGTCAAACTCCACCGGACCTCTGAGTGCAAAGTCTGGCTACAAAGGGGGATTAGCCCAATAGGGGTTAGTCTCAAACCCAATGAAGAAACCAACGGCACGAGGTAGTCAGGGAGGATGGCCATGTTCAACTGGTACTTCAACTGTCACATGATGATGATTTTGGTGGCAAAAGTAAATATGTCCATACGAGAAGGAACAGTTGCAAGAGAAAAAGGAATGGTGGTGCTGCAAACAGGTGTTACTACTGTGTTGAAGGTGAAACTTTGTAAAGGAATTTTGGACTGTTCTAAATGGAATAATAATTTCTTGACTCGTGCAAAATACTTGTGCAATAGAGACTGTACGTCCTGGTCAAATGTTTGGTGGTCAACAGATGTGAATGGATGGGAAACGAGTGGTGCAGTGATACCAGAGAAAGATAAAAGCAGGCAACAAAGAATAAAAATTGCGTATTCCCAAGGTACCGGAGTAATTACTATAACCATTGTCTCACCACAAGAAAGTGATTCAGGAGTTTATGGAATTGGAGTGTCTCTTCCAACTAGAATTGATCCTTTGGGGACCCTCCAACTTAAAGTACAAAGCCTTAAGAATGCGACAAATAAAGCAGATTTTGCCTTCACAGAAGAACAACTGCTACTCTAGACAGGATTCGTACACCATAATGAATGGTTCTCTTGGGTTAGATATAGTACCCGAGAAGCACATCGTGAGAACTGTATTTCTTGTACTGAAGGTAAACAGCAATTAGCAACAGTCCCATTGATGCAAGAAGGTAACCTAACGTGTCTGTTAAAATTATTCAACAAAACTGAAGATAAATGCAAAAATGAAACTCAGCATTTTCCAGTCATAAGCAAAGTTGAGAAACCGCTGCAGCGATTTTCTATCCAGGTTCGTATATGTGCATTTCCAGGGATGGCACAGGGAAGAATTATGGCAATATGGGACAGAACTATTGCAATGTTACTGTGAATGGCAAGGAGAATCCATTTCTGGAGAACCAAACTCAGTTTAGCAGACGTATGGTGGTTATGTGGAGACAACAAACTCAGATCAAGGCTTACAATTCCCTGGAAGGGAACTTGTGCACTTGTATAGTTAATTCTACCATTCTACATTTTCCCAGTTCCAGCAAGCAATTTCGTAAAAGAACTCTAAATAAAGTCGAAGTGGTTGAGTAGGAGAAAGAGGCGCACCAAAGCAATCTTTCGATAAATGTCTATATCGATAGCATTGGCGTACCTGATGAATACAAAGCAATAAACCAAATAGCAGCTGGTTTTACATCCATCTTTGTCTGGATTCAACCTAATAAGAATGTGGACTGGATCAACTACATTTACTATAACCAGCAGCGTTTTGTGAACTATAGCAAAGACACATTGAAAGGAACTGCTGAACAACTGGAGGCCACTTCACAGGTGGCAGGGCAGAATCGAATTGCGTTGGATATGCTCCTGGCAAAAGGAGGCGCTTGCAGGATGTTTGGGACTTTCTGTTGTACATATATTCCAAACACTGCGCCTGATGGAAGTATCACTTGAGCTTTGAAACGTTTGGAGATGTTATCCGAAGAATTGGCAAAGAACTCTGGGGTAAATAATCCTTTTACAGACTTTCTACGAGCGCAGTTTGGAAAATGGAGTTATATCAGCAGTTTCCTGGTGTCCATTGGAGTCGCTGTGGCTATTGTGGTGGTAATGTGGTGGTTGTTGTATACCCTATATCAGAGGTCTTCTACAAAGTCTGGTTGATACTGCTGTTACGAAGACAATGCACCAGCAATTGCAACAGACTGGTGAAAGTGAATACACTGAAGTGTGACTTTTGCAAATGTTTTTGAAGTTTAAAAATTTGTCTTGCCAATGAAGTAATATAGCAAAGAAAAACTTAGTTTTTACCATATATTGCTGAAATAAGACGAGTGTTTTCAGGGGGAAAATGTTGAGAAAAAGGTTTAAAACATACTGTTAGTCTTTTTCCTCTTCTTGCAAAGTGAACATGTTATTTGTTGGGATATGCGTATCAAAGATGGGCCTCATCTGTGAACAAAATGCAGCATTGCTTATGAACCTGAATAATAACTGTTTTCTGCATTTCAGAATAAAGAGATTTGGTTATAGCTTGGTGAAGCCTGGGATAAGGACGCACGGCCGAGTAAGAGTTAATTTACTGAAGCAGGCTGTGTCCTGGAAAATTTGAGCTACCATTGTTGAACTGAACATTCTGTACTTCTTGAACATTCTGTACTAACTGTTGGTTTGAGGTAATTTGTGATAAACATGTTTATCCTATATGTTTTTCATAGCCAACTGTCAACGGTCAGAAATGTAACAAAAAGTTGTTTTGCTTGCACTATAAAAGTTGATGTCAGTAAACAAGTTGACCAGAGGAGATAATCTTGGCCAACATGCTGTGTAATCTGGTTAGCTGCTAATAAAGAAGTTTTTCATCACCTGAGGCAGACGACTCGTTTGAATTTTTCTTCTGACAAGCGCCAAGTGTCCTTTTCTGGGAACAAGGAATAGTCTGGAATAAAAGCCTCTGCCTGCATGATCTGAGGGAACAGGTTCTACTGCCCCTTGGGATAGGAGTTTGTACTTGTTTCAATGCCTCTACCCACTGATCTGGAGGCAAGTCTGGGTACCCTCTTGTAAATGGGAGTTCTTTGGAGAATTTTTTTCCCTTAAAAATTATCTTTAAGACCCATTGGTCCTTTGCTACAGAAAGCCAATTTTCTTTGCAGAGAACCTTCCTCCTAGCTTTCGGTGAGTGAAAGGTGAGGAGAGAGCGAGTCAGAGTTTTTGCCATAGAGGGATGGCTTAGAACTCCCTGCCTTTGGAGCGGGAGTGGTCCACTGTAGGTTCTCTGCTCTCCCTGGGATAGGGGCCTGGGTGGTCTGTCCCTGCGGAGCTTACCTTGCTCCCCTGTTGGGTACAAGAAAGAAGCAGTGTTTAGGGAATATTCCTACTGAATCTAGGAAATTGTACCTGAAAGAAATGCAGTTCTTAGCATAGATTTTGCTTTGTCTTCCATCATTTTAATCACCTCTTCTGCTTTTACTCCAAACAAGCGATCCTTATCCAAGGGTGCATCAATTAATTTAGATTTGACATCATCAGGGAGAGGTCGTTCCTTCAACCATGCAAGTCTCATAATGACAGATGCAGACACTATCGCCCTGCTTGAGGCTTCTAGGGTGTCATATTAAGTGTAGTTTCGCCCCTTGACAAGTAGAATGCAGTAAATCTGCTAAATTTTTCAAATTGGCACAATCAGGAAAGGTTAAAATCTTTTGTTTTAATAGTTCCAAAGTGCGTTGATATTTTAACATGTGGAACTGACAGCGGAGTGCTCCAATAGCCAAGGTTGCAGAGGTTTATACTTTTTCACCCCACCTGTCCAGAGCTCTGGAATCCTTGTCAGAAGGAACAGTATTCTTTGCCAAACTAGCCTTAGCTCCTTTTGGTCCCTGTGTAATGACCTCTGGGTCTGTAGCAGATTTCTGTACAGGTATTTGAGAAACTGGTACTCTTAATACCAGTCAGATTTACAGGGAGCAGGTGTAAGGGCATCAGGAGCTAAGTGGGATTCATGGAAGTCATCATCCACCACCACTAAGATAGGGGGGATGGGCCAAGGGTCTGTGCTAGGGCTGGTCTACAAACTTAGTCTTTTCTTAGACTGAGGGGAAGTCCTGGGATTCCCAGTGGAAAATGTTCCCGGAGGGTGTGAATGGTTTCCACAAAGGAAAGATCCTCTTGTGGGAAGGCAGAAGGAATGGATTTCTCTACATCTGAATCCTCAAGCAGTCAGAGGTTGCTGTTCCTCTTCAAAATCTGAATAAATCAAACACAGAATCCTGTTCTGTCAGTACTTCAGGAGAAGGGTCTCCTTTTAGAAGTTGTGGCCCGACTACCCCGATAAGGGGGACAAGATCCTCCATTTTAAGCATTTGAACTTTGGGCGGTGGAGCAGGAGAAAGATTGTGGCTAGAGGTAAATTTCCTAGAAATGGCCTTGCTTCTAGGCCTATGGAGAATCCATCAGTCAGAGAAACGGTAGTCGGATGAGATCTGTTTTTGTCTAGATTCGGTAGTGCGGAAAACCTCCTCTGAAGCCGGTGCCTGCATTGCAGCTCTGGACCCAACCAAGGCAGAGACCACCAAAGGCTTGGAAGACAACTATTTCTGAAGCATACCAGACTCCGAAAAGGGTGTCTGTAGAGGCCTGCGAAGGTATTGGATAGGGCATCAGGTGCTGCAAAAGCTCCTCACTGAATTCTGGTGAACTGAAGACCTGCGTAGCAGTAAAGTCATCAGAAGGCTTAGCCTTTTGTGGTCTCTACATTTTTTCAGAATATCGAAGGATTGTTGGCTGTCTGATGCCATTTTGGAATGTGAAGATGGAAGACTAAAATACCTAGCTACAATAAGAGCTGTATGACTAATGGTTTTCATGTTAAAGAAGGCACAGAACAGGCAATGAGGGACTTTGTGTTCTGGGCCTAAACAAGTGAAAGTATGAATAGAAGTCTTGGTGTGGGATTTGCTTTCCACTGGCGAGACATTTGTTAACTTTCAGACATTGGTTAGTGCAAGAAAAAAGGATCCCAACAGGGTACCTGGCTTTAGACGTTTCCAGCTGCAATTCAATACTGGTAGTGACCAACCAGCACACTTCTGTTCTGCTACAGGCTCCATGGCAAGAAAAACTGATATAATGGTGTCAGCTGCCATGCTTTATAGCAATGACTACCTGACATCAGCAAGCGACAGCAGCAGACTCAAGAAAATACTTACTGATATTGGGACCGGCCAAGGGCTACCACAGAAGGGATAACCACCAGAGGTGATGACTGCAACAGTGAAACACTAAGATCACAATAGCTCTGCTGAGTTTGTCAGCTATCACGTTGGATTTCCCCAGAATGTGTTGCTATCAGAAATCGTTGAGAAGCAGCCACCCATTGACATACTTGTTCTGCCTCCAGACATAGGGGATACGACTTAGTGGTATGATACATAAGGAGGAACAGATATATTGGCTGCTTGAGTTGCAACTGTTCCTATTGGAAAAGAATGTTTAACTGTCTGCAACACACACAGCTTTCATCTCTAGGACATTGATGTGCAAGTGGTTCTTGTTCTTACCATATCTCTTGGACCGTTATTCTTAGATAATGCCACCCACTTGATCTGCAAAGCGTCTGTGGTCAGTACTGCTGTTGGTTGTGGAAAAACAAAGGGGTGGCCTAGGTACAACTGTTCTGTCTGCAACCATCAGCGAAGATCTTTCTTGCACGATTCCGCAATGATTATCTGGTGTGAGAGCCAGACCCAACATGGACCACTCTGCAAAGAGTAACGATTGGAGAAACCACATGTAGGGTTAGGGGAACTAGAAGAATTGCAGCTGCCATGGTACCTAGAACAACCCTGGCTCGAGCCCTTTTTCTTGATATCAAGACCTTGATTTGACGATGGACTGAATTCTCAAGGGTAAGTTTTGCCACCATCTGGTTTGAACCCAGTTCTGCGCCCAAGTAAAATGCTGTGAAGGGGACAAGATCGATTTTTTTTAAAGTCCGCAGTGGTGGTGGTACGGTAGCATTGTCGCCTCACAGTAAGACGCTGTCCGGTTCGATTCTCAGCTACAGCGTCTTCTGCGTGGAGACATGCGTGAATGGGCGTACCTTCGTTGAAGGTTGTGCATCAGGGCTGGCAACTCGGCACGTAAATATCAACTGCGAATCATTAACGGACGGGAGTTCCACTGTGGTGACCCCTAACTGGGAAAAACCGAAAGACAACTGTAATGTCTAGTCAGACAAAAAAAGCATTGTTTCGTCCCTCGCCTACAGAAGTAAATGCTTGGTGGTGGTGGCGGTCAGGAGCCAGTCAACTAGATATGGAAACACATGGAATCCCTGCTGTCTCACGTGAGCCATGACCACTGCCATGCATTTTGTGAACACTGGGGGCTGAAGTGTGGAGAAAGGGCAGGGCTCGAAACTGGTAATGACTGGATCCTAGCTGAAAGCGTAAATATCTCCTGGACTGCTTGCCAATTTTTATGTAGTAATACGCATCCTGGGGATCTATCAAGCACATCCAATCGTCTTTCCTATAAAGGAAAATATTGACTGCAGTGTCACCATCAGGAACTTGGATTTGTTTAGTTTGCCGATACACAGAATAGGTCTCCAGTCCCCCTTCTTTGGTACTATAAAGAACCTTTAGCAAGTTCTGGACCCAATGTGGTCTGCGGGGACATTTTGGAGGACTCTTTCTAGCAGCTTGAGTACGTCTAGTGTTGCTTAGTCCTTTTGATCAGGTGGAGTGCCTGGCAAGGACTTGTTTATGGGAGGGGAAGAGTAGAAAAGGGTATGTAGTATCCTTTGGATAAATGATTGTCTGCACCCATTTGTCTTGGGATACCTCTAGCCAGGCTTTTGGGTACAGTGACAAACGTCCCCCAACTTGCTCCACAGAAAAGCAGGCGGACATACTTTCAGTAGCACTGGAAGGGCCTCCGGAGTACACATCTCTGGAGCCCTGATTTTGCGGACCCCCTCTGCCGTGAGGTTACCATCTTCTGTTAGCACCTCCCCCTCTGCCCCTGGTGGAAATGTCACCACGTGCGTCAGAAAAAACTTTAGGACTTGAGGACCCCTCTTCCCACCCTTCTGACCTTCGGGATAAGATCCAGATGAAGCAGAAAAAGTTACTCAAGGCAGACAAGGTTTTCCCTTTTTGCTCGCAATTGGTCAAAGTATCCTTCACCTTGGGTCCAAAAAGGGATGAACCATCAAAAGAGGCATTGGTGAAGGTAGACAAAGGGCTCTGCAAAGCTGCAGAGACATGCAGGAATGTCTTAGGGAAATTCGTGAAACTGCTGCTCTGCTTGCTCCATCAGCTGTGTATGAAATCAGTCTCATGGAGAAATTGACAATAGAATTGAGGGTGGAGAGCTGCAAAGAAACTATCTGCAGTCTCCAAAGTTAAAGGTGCTCCATTGAAGGCGAACTGCCGAGGTACCAGAACTGATGGATTAAAGCTGCTTCTGCGTTCCACCCTCTGATTGCTTAATTTGTGGTACATTTCCAAAGTTAAATACCCTGATGAGCATCTCCTAGCGCTTTGAAGAGACCCATTTGAAGCCTCATAAAATGGGTCAGGTAAATTCAGCGACCATAGGGTAAAAACCACTGAAAAGGTACACTTTCGATATCTGTCCGTAGACCATGACTGTTGCGAGGATGAACATACAAGGTCTCCGATAACTCCTTAGTGGCTGCCACCACAACCGCATCTACAGGGACTCCTTTGGTAAGAAACACCTTTTCACTAGGGGCTGTAATAAATTTGTTGGGCCTCAGCAGAACCGGTTCCACTGTATCTAGTGAAGTCCAGGCCTTATGTGATAACACATTAAGTAACTGATCATGGGGGGGGGGGGGTCACCCGGGAGGTGTAAGGGCGAGATCCAAAAACCTCCAGGCACACAGATTCATCCTCTGAAGGGTTGGGGGGCTTCCAGCCACCCCTCAGTTTCAGGATATCAAGGCTGTTAGCAAAGGAGACATCCTCAGAGGGGGGCAATGGAGACCCTTCAGACTCATCCAAATCAGTGTGATGCAACAGACTCAGGGGAGTCTATGGGCTTCCTCTTGCACAGACTCGTCAAGAGGGACTTCCTCAGAGGGATATTCTAGAGAAGCTTCAGAGGAGACCATGCTGTCCATAGGGGCTTCCAGGTGCTCTGCATCTCTACACTTGGAAGAGTGGGCGAAGAAGAGAGCAACACCGGCACCTGGGAGGGAAGAGAAGATGGCTCAGAGTGGAGCTGTCTGAGATAAAACGCTTCTCTCCATCAGTTCAAAATACCCCTCACTCCGCACCGAAGAGACTCTCCACTCCGAAGATGCAGAGTACAGACTCAGAGGTAGAGCAAGTGGCTCCAAAGCCGATGTAGAAACCAAGTTCATCTTCGCCAAGTGTTTGCGTCTACTCCCCTTCTCAGACCCGATGGGTGAGTCTGCTCCTAGACTCAGATCCAAAGGACCAGAGGACAATCGGAGCAGAAGCCAGAACAAACTATCCTGAAGGAGGTCCCTGTACAGACTGTTCAACTATCAGATCCACTCTTGGCTCCGAAACCAGCAACGTGGTCACATGAATTGAAGAGTACGTCTTGGATGGTTCAGAGTCCTTTAGGGTCAGAGAATATAGGATTCTTGCTAGCACCAGAGTCTTAAGCAATCTCTTCACCACCCACTCCAGAGTCATCAGGAACTCCTGGAGGAACGAAAGGGATAATGAAGGAGATCTGGCCCTCTCCAAAATGGGGGATATCAAGCTCGAAAATATCGGCTCCAACACAGGAGACAGTCTCCTAACATTTAACTACTGTCTCAGAGGATACTGATTGGGTCGGAGAGGTTGATTTGGTCTTGTGGGAACCAAGAGCCCTCAGCTCCAAAGCATAAACTTTAGGAGGCTCTGAAGCTGGAGCTGAAACGGCATGGCGTTTGCAGCCTGCATGGGAAGAAGGCTTGGAGATACTTTCAAAAATTCCTGAAATGGAACTTTTAACAAAGCCCTGAGATTTTTACGCTCTAAGGATCCTGCTGCTTAACCCATGGCAAATAGTGCAAGGGTCTTGTAAGTGGATGGCACCCAAACAATATACACAACTGGTTTGCCCATCCATGATTGACATTTTTAAGTGCACTGATCGCACTTCTTGAAACCAGAATGCCCATGTTCTTCTGGCTTTTTCCTTGGATATATTCAAGCAACAAGCACAAACCACAAGTAGTAAAGAAAACTATATGAAACCCCCCTCCATTTTTTTTTTTTTTTTAAATATATACTGCACGTCCTCCCCAGGTTGGGTGGGTGTTCGAAAGACATGAGTAAATGGGCATGCCTTCATTGAAGGAAGAATGTTGAGCTGGCACCTTGGCGTTCGTCAAAATCTACTGCGAATCATTAACGGACCCGAGTTACGCTGTGGCAACCCCTAACCAGGAAAAGCCACAAGACAACAACTGTAGACTGAGAATTTAAACTGTTAACTATAATGCTCCAAGAAAGACAGAAGCCTACTAACATACACTAGTTGTTGAAAGGCGCACAGACTGGCTGTTTTTTCTTGCAGCTTTATGCAAAAAATTGAAGGACAGGTTTTAATCTCTAATTTAACAATACATAAACTGCTCCAAAGAAACAGGAGCCTACCACATGAAAAGTTCAATACACAACCTATCAGAGAACGGATCTAACCTCTACTTAGACTAGAAACTATCACTAGGTGAAAAAATCCAATGATGGAGATCCAACGAAATCTCTAAGAGAAGGAAGGCACGGGGACAGGAAGCAGTTCCAAGTTAAATGGGCCACCAAGAGCCCTTTATCAAATTGGTCACATGCAAAGGGAAAACACACAAAAGCCAAGGGTTTTTTTTCTAAATCTATCGCACACAATACAGAAAACTGACCAAACTGTAGGAAAAAGTGAAATAAAATCTAATCCACCAACGAGTCAGTTAGAAAACATCCCGGTAGCTTGAACGGCAAACGAGATCTGGAGATTTTACCAGATGTATCATGGGATAGGGGTTAGCCTCAAGCCAGTGGAAGCGCTCCAGCTTTTGTATTCGGCAGAGACCGAACAGATGCTCTGTTCCAAACCCAACCAGCAAGAAGTTCGGCGGAATAGGACAACATAACATCTGATCTTTACTGTACTCAGGAAATTGCATGTAATGACCCAAGGAAAAGGAGATTCCATCACTTAAAGGGGAAAAAATCTTTAGCATTTCCTAATTTTAACCCATTTAAGAGACCTGGATTTCAGAAAGACTTTCAAATCAGAGTGAGCTTAATCAATAAACAAATACCAGTGAGTCTGCACCAAGACAGATAAAAGCCCTGCCAATTGCTTAAGTGACTAGCTCAGTTACTGCCTCAGGTTAACAAAATATCTACCACTGGCAGCAAACTGTGCACCCAAGGGCAAGCAGGGTGGACAGGAATGTACCACTGGTGGAAATGTATGTGCACCCAAGGGCAGATGTAGTCTGATTTGACCAGGGAAACTGAGGTTTCTACTGCACCTAGGAGATGGTATCCTGTCTTCCTTGTCCCCTTTAAGTGGAAGGTGGTGCAGCATCCATGGCTACTACATGCTCAATAAATATACTGTCACTGAAGTGGCTACAAGGGAAAAGAAAAAATGCCACCTTACTGATGGTCCCATCCAATCGACCCTTACCCACAGTAATAGAAATAAGACTAGCTGAGACAGAAGCTGCCGAATTGCAGGCAACAGGGTAAATGTGGAGTCTAGAAAACAGTCTCGCTGCTATATATTTCTCAAATCTAAAAACGAGAGAATTTTACTTACACCTGCTAGTACCTTTCAATGACCACTGCTAACGAAGTGTGCCAACAGTGGCTTTACTAAAAGTGGGGACAGCGGGTAAGGGAATTTGTCCTTGTCCCAACTATTGTGCAGTCTCACATATGGCATATTTATAGTTGCAGGGTGCAAACACCCTCGAGTATCTCTATTTTTAAAAACATTCAACATTTGGAGTACCAGACAGAGCAACATCAATTTAATAATGAAACTGTTAGTCTGGGTAGAGAAGAGCTCAGTTCACAGAAGTGTTCTGAAAGCCAAACAAGGAAGTTAAACCACCACCTTCTAATATTTCCCATGAAAAGGAATTCTAAGGAATTCTACTACACCAAACACACACACACACACACACACACACAATGAACAACTTCCACATAATTCATAACGCAAGAGGTGTGAAGAACTAAGATGACTGCACACTGAACAGCAACTTAATTTTAGCTCCAGTTTGAAAAGAAAAATGAATTCTGCCAGCTTGAGGAAAATTTACTGGCTATTAAGTACACTGTCTGGCTGCCAGCAAAGAAGAAATTTGGAGATTCCAAAGACAACTATAAAGCATTCTATAATTATGTCAAGAATCTAAATGGCAATAATCAGATCTGCTCTGAGCTAAAACAGAATGGCATTAAATATACTGATCCGAAGGATATTGCCAATATCCTGGCAGATAGATTCAGTGCCAACTTCACCCCACTCTCACCCCCTAAATGGCCCATCTCAATACCGGAAGATTGCCAAATTCCAGTAATAACGGCCACACAGGTACAAAACGCACTCTCTAAAGCCAAGAATACAGCATCCATGGGACCAAATGACATCCCGGGCTGTGTACTACATGAACTACAATATGAACTGGCACCTCACCTAAGTGTCATGTTTAATCATAGCCTCACCTCAGGTTTCGTGCTCACTGAGTGGCGCAGAGCTACAGTTATCCCAATCCACAAGGGGGGATCCACCTTTGATCCCGGAAACTACCGTCCCATCAGTCTGGCAAGCCTTATCTGCAAGGCCATGGAGCGTATTATCATGGAACTTATAAACAAAGACATTGGCAACCTTCAAACACTGGACCCCACCCAGTTTGGGTTTGTGAAGGGCCGATCTTCTCCTGAACCTGATTGACTTCTTTGAATCAGTCTCCAGAGCAATGGACAAGGGTAAGGTGGTCCACACAGCCCATCTAGACCTTGCCAAGGCCTTTGACACCATCCCCCACTCTGGAATCATAGATAAACTTACTAAGTTTGGTATTAATCCCTATGTCACCCAATGGGTTGCTAAATGGCTTACTGATAGAACCCACACTGTAAAAGTAGCAGACTCCAAATCCAGCTCCAGACAAGTGACAAGTGGAGTACCTCAGGGTTCAGTCCTGGGGCCGCTCTTGTTTGGCATCTACTTCTCTGAAGTACAGGTCAACACTAAGGGACTCTGGCTAACAAAGTTTGCAGA